>NC_138905.1:151449925-151507031 GCF_965231255.1 Vanellus vanellus
AATAACCATCCTGTGTTCTTTTTTTTTTTTTTTTTTTTTTTTTTTTGGAAAAGGAAACTCTCTTGAGACTTTATCAGATCCAAAGATCCTTGAGGATCAGTATACTTATAATACATGGATCATTTACACGCTAGACCATATCGTCTCGTTCAGAGTCATCATACTCTAATATCAAGGCCTTCTGTTCACACACTGCACAGAGTTATTATAGAGTATTGTGTCAGGCTTGCCTGGAAGAGTGGGGAGCACTTGAATGCATGGATTATTGACGCAATAGACTGTAATGGTATGTCATTGTCAAGGCCTATGTGGGGATACTTTCCTATGCGGATCATTAACAAAGAAGCTGACACTCTATCATGTCAGTGCAGCTGCCAAGTGCACACACCAACTCTGCATATTAACACCCCTTATGAAATTCTGAATAAGGAGAGTGGTGCCCACTCCTGGCACTTGAAATTCACTCCATTTATGTATATTTAATAATTACATACGTGCTTATGCTGCAAAAAGCTGGGGCAGCCACAAGGAAAAGTGGAACCCCTTTAAAAAAATAAGCAAGAAAGACTATAGTAATGAGCAGTGCATTGCTCTTCTGTAGCAGCTCTCAACAGTGATCTCAGAATGCTTTACAAACAAAGTAGCTTGTATTATCCCCAGGTGACTTGTGGTACCCCTATTTCATAGACAGAGAAACTGAGTCACAAAATTAGATACAGAGGACACTGAGACTGCAACCAACACTTCTGAGGCCCAGTCTAAGAGCTCACAGTGCCTGCTACATAAAAAAATAGGGATGTGTTGTGAGAATCTTTAGAAATGCATTGAACTAGACCACATGTCTCTCTCTTTTTCCTCTTGTGTACTTCGGAGCAAAGAGTTCTGTTTTTACTCCCAGCTCTTTTTTCACATGTCCCCTTCTAGGCATTTCCCCTTTCCTCTCTCTTATTAATAAACTTAACTCAGAAAATCTTTACTTGCATCCAATAGATGACAGTAGAATGCTGATTCTCTTTGGCATGACCCCTTATGGGCCATAGAAAATAAAAAAATGAAACATCTGTTTGCAACATTTTGTCCTAATTTGTCTAGAACTTGATACAGTCCTTTATCACCACCGGTAGACAAGAGTAGATTTTACTCTTGCACAATACAGTAACTACAGCAGGTAGTAGATTTTCTGCTTATGGAGATGCATTTTCTTACTGAAGACTGTAGGCTGGAGCATTGGTTGGTTTGTAGGGAGTATCAAGTATAACCTTTCCTTAAATGTATAATGTAATGGCAATCATAGAATCATAGAATCATAGAATCAGTGAGGTTGGAAGGGACCTTTAAGATCATCAAGTCCAACCATTAACCTACCCTGATAAAAAACACCACCACTCCTAAACCATGTCCCTAAGCAGCTCATCTACCCTTTTCTTAACACCTCCAGGGATGGTGAATCCACCACCTCTCTGGGCAGCTTATTCCAATGTTTAATAACCCTTTCAGTGAAAAAATGCTTCCTAACATCTAATCTAAACCTGCCCTGACATAACTTGAACCCATTTCCTCTTGTCCTATCCAATCATCTGCATCAAGACATTACTTGTCCTATCCAATCATCTGCATCAAGACATTACCTGGACAATCTCCACCTACCCTTGAATACCAGAAATTATTTTGAGTCAATGACCATGATGCTAATGGAAAATTACATACTGTTATCTCTAGGGCCAAACCCAGAGGCTGAAGCAAAGCCCACTAAGGCCAGCAAAAAGCTTTCTATTGTTTAACAGACAAGGACTCAAGCCCTGGGTTTGGGAAAGACATTCATACAGTATCCAGAAGATGAGGCAGAGAAGGGACTTACTGCACCCTCTGAAATTATTAACACTCTCAAAGATTTTCACTTAAGCAACTTTACAAAGGCTACAATAAATGAAAATTTTGTAAGCAACCAGTGAATCTTTCAATAGAATAGCTTGTTAAATTGTTCGGTGTTTGGTTGTTGGTGTTGGTGTTGGTGGGTTGGTTTTTTGGGGTGGTGGCACCACAATATTTTGGGCATGACGTCAAAAGGAATGGAAAATAATCCATTGTCCATAAATCTGCTTTGTATGACAGACCTGCCTAAGCGGATACTTCTTTCTGAAAGAGTTCAAATTCAAGTAATGTGTTCAAATTCACAAAAATGGAACTGACCTATTCATTTGACAAAAGCTAGCAGAAACTGCTAGGCAAAGCAAACTGAATTAAAAATATGAAGAATCACAGCAACTAGCATTTTCCAGCTATCTATTGGTTGTTTTTTTTTAAAAAAAAAAGAATAAAAATAAATCTATAAAATATAAGAACTAAATATAATAAAGAGATCTGATTAATTGTTGCTGACATTTTTTTGCTGAAAGATGGAGAGACCTTGAGGCAATTACAACAATGGATAATATAAAAGAAAAATGAGTTATAAGAAAAAGATAAGACCAGAAAGTTCCAAGATCATTGCTGTTAAATAGCCACAAATTCAGCTAGTTATATGAAGCTTCTGTGATCTGACTGGGTCTAAAACTTTGGGTTGCAAGACTCACAAGAAAAAAATTCTCGTGGGGTTCTTTTCCTATTTATCACTTTAGTTATTCTAAGAAGTACACTGGAGAAAACTTTCTTCATGTATCATTTCTGCCTCTACCGAACCAAGAAAGGAAGAAAGAAGGAAAGATAGATTCAGAATTAACAACCAGAAGTTAACTAGGCATTTTTCACTTTCATATTTTCCTCAGGGACTTTTTTTTTCTAGAAAAATAGAGCTATCTTACTAGAACACTGTCTTTCTCCCTACATAAACATTTTTATCAGAAACATGTATGCATTTTCTAGTTCATAGAAGCAAGTACTCAATGAAAGCTGGTAGCAGTGGGAAATACTTCTTTAAATATTTCTGTTACAAAAATAGAGCTACCTGATCTCTTTATATTTGTAATACTTCCTTGCAGATGTAACACACCCTCCCATATGCAGAAAACCCATTTTAGTACTCCTAGGAATGTGTTGGGTTAAAGGGTTTGTAACTGGAATTGACTTTGTGAAAGGTGTCAGGTGAAGAAACAAAGCAGCAACATCTCCATGCCAGGTTTGTTGGGAGTGCAGCCACGGACCGTTGGAAGTTCATTTAGCACCAATCACATGAGCAAACTTCTCAGACACAGGGATTCCCTCAGGGAGAGAAAAACAAACATTGCATCAGGTAACTAACAAATTTAACCTTGTTTCACTAGCATCTTCCATTTGTACCTATTCATCAGTCCCAGTGTTTGAGAAATGAATTTGTAGGCACAGCACTCTTCCCTGAGTCTTCACAAAGTCCTCAGATGTGAGGGTGGATCATGATTACAACTGCTGTGGCTGACAGGATTTCCAAAGGATTCTCTGAGAAGCTAGCTTCACACATGAGGTTTCAATCTAATTTGCTGAAGGATGTAGTCCTCTCTTTTTAAATAGTGAGTTCTTATTTCCAAGATCAACAGAAAACAGGAGTGAGAAGAGCAGTGAAAACCGGATGTAGTCAAGGTTAGGCAAGCTGGACAATGTAAATAACAAAGAAACAGTAGCATTTGTTGCATCTAAATGAAAGTGATTCAATTTGATACAGGTTCATTTAAACTTATGAAACAGCAAGACGTTCTTCCTTAATTTGTTTACAGAATCACAGATCACAAAATGGTTGAGGTTGAACAGGACCTTTTGAGATCATCTAGTCCACCTTCCCTGCTCAGACCAGGATTAACTAGAGCAGGTTGTTCAGGGCCACGTCCGGATGGGTTTTGATTATCTCCAAGGGTGCAGACTTCACAACCTCTCTGAGCAACCTGTCCCACTGTTCAGATATGCACACAATTAAAAGCTTTTTTCTTATGGAATTTCCCCATCTTTCAGTTTATGCCCACTGCCTCTTATATTGTCAATGAGCACAAATGAGAAAAGCCTGACTCCAAATTCTTTACTTTCCCCATCAGGTGTTTATACACATGGATAAGATACCCCTGAGCCTTCTCGTCTCCAGGCTGAACAGTCACAGCCCTCTCAGGCTCTCCTAGTATGAAAAATGCTGCAGTCCCTTAATTATCTTTGTGATCCTTCTCTGGACTCTCTCCATTGCATCTGTATCTCTGTTATATTGGGCAGCCCAGTTCTGGACACAGCACTCCAGATGTGTGCTCCAGGGCTGAGCAGAGGGGAAGGGCTACTTCCCATGACCTGCTGGCAATGTTTTTCCTAATGCAGCCCAGGAGGCAGCTGGATTTCTTTGTTGCAAGGGCACAGTATGGGCTCATATTGAACCTGATGTCCAATAGGAGCCCACAGGTCTTTTTTTTGCAAAACAGCTTTCCAGCCAGTTGGCCCCCAGCATGTACTGGGGCATAGAGTCAGCTGCAGACTTCTAATTTCCATTTGCTGTACTTCATGAAGTTCTTGTTAGCCCATTTCTCCAGCCTGCTGAATGGCAACACATGCATAGAATCATAGAATGGTTTAGGTTGGAAGGGACCTTAAAGATCACCTAGTTCTAAACCACGTTTCATGGGCAGGGACACCTTCCACTAGACCAGGTTACTCAAAGCCCCATCCAACCTGGCCTTGAACACTTCCAGGGATGAGGCATCCACAACTTCTCTGGGCAACACGTTCCAGTGTCTCACCACCCCGACAGTAAAGAATTTCTTTCTAATATCTAATCTTAATCTACCCGCTTTCAGTTTAAAACCATTGCCCCTTGTCCTATCACTACACTCCCTGATAAAGAGTCCCTCCCCACCTTTTCTGTAGGCCCCCTTTAAGTACTGAAATGCTGCTGTATGGTCTCCCTGGAGCCTTCTTTTTTCCAGGCTGAACAGCCCCAACTCTCTCAGCCTCTCCTCATAGGAGAGGTGCTCCAGCCCTTGGATCATCCTCATAGCTCTCCTCTGGACACGCACCAGCAGGTCCATGTCCTTCTGTTGGGGATTCCAGAGCTGGATGCAGTACTACAGGTGGGGTCTCTCAAAATCAGAGTAGAGGGGGAGAATGACCTCCCTCGACCTGCTGGCCACACTCCTTTTGATGCAACCCAGGATACAGTTGGCTTTCCGGGCTGCCAGTACACATTGCCAGCTCACATTGAGCTTCTCATCAACCAACACCCCCAAGTCCTTCTCAGGGCCGCTCTCAATCCATTCTCTGCCCAGCCTGTATTTGTGCTTGGGATTTCCCCGACCCATGTACAGCACCCAGGAGTGCAAGCCATGCACTTGGCTTTGATGAATTTCAGGAGGTTCGCACAGGCCCACCTCACAAGCCTGTTCAGGCCCCTGTGGATATCTGCCCTTCCCTTCAGCGCATCAACTGCACCATGCAGCTTAGTGTTGTTGGCAAACTTGCTGAGGGTGCACTCAATCTTAACATCCATGTTGCTGCCAAAGATGTTAAATAGTATTGGTCCTGGTACCGACCCCTGAAGAACACCACTCGTCCACTTGGACATCGAACCATTGACTGCAACTCTTTGAGTGTGACCATCCAACCAATACCTTACCCACCGAGTGGTCCATCTGTCAAATCCATGTCTCTGCAATTTAGGGACAAGGATGTTGTGTGGGACAGTGTCAAATGCTTTGCACAAGTCCAGGTAGATGATGTCAGTTGCTCTTCCCTTATTCGCCACTTGCTCTTCCCTTATCCAACGTGTCATAGAAGGCTATCAAATTTGTCAGCCACAATTTGCCTTTAGTGAAGCCATGTTGGCTATTACTGATCACCTCCTTAATTTCCATGTGCCTTAGACTAGTTTCCAGGAGGATCTGCCCCATGATCTTCCCAGACACAAAGGTGAGACTGACTGGCCTGTAGTTCCCCAGGTCTTCCTTTTTTCCCTTTTTAAAAATGAGGGTTATGTTTCCCCTTTTTCAGGCAGCAGTAACTTCACTGGACTGCCACTTCTTCTTGGATATGATGCATAGTGGCTTAGCAACTTCATCCGCCAGTACCCGTAGGACCCACAGGTGTATCTCATCAGGTCACATGGATTTGTGCACTTTCAGGTTCCTCAGATGGTCTCAAGCCTGATCTTCTCCTACAGTGGGTGATACCTTATTCTTCCAGTCCCTGCCTTTGCCTTCTGAGACTTGGGTGGTGTGGCTAGAACACTTGCTGGAGAAGACCGAGACAAAAAATTCATTGAGTACCTCAGCCTTGTCCATGTCCCAGGTGACCAGGTCTCCTGTTTCCTTCCTGAGAGGGCCCACATTTTCCCTAGTCTTCCTTTTATCACTGATGTACCTGTAGAAGCCTTTCTTGTTGCCCTTGATGTCCCTGGCCAGATTTAACTCTATCAGGGCTTTAACTTTCCTAACCTGACCCTGACTGCTCAGAAACTTCCTCTGTGTTCCTCCCAGACTACCTGTCCTTGCTTCCACCCTCTGTAGGCATGTGGTATATGTACCACTCCTCCCAGTTTTGTATCATCTGCAACTTTGCTGAGGGTGCAGTCTGTCCTAATCCAGGTCACTACTGAAGATGGTACCCAGTATTGGTCTCGCTATCAACCTCTTGAGTACTCTACTATTGACTGGCCTCCAACGGGACTTCATGAGGCTGATCACAACCCTTTGAATTTGGCAGTTCAGTCAGTTTTCAACACACTTCCCTGTCTGTTTATCTAGTCAGTATTTCATCAGCGTGTTAGTGAGGATATTATAGGAGATAGTATCAAAAGCCTTGCTAAAGTCAAGGTGAACAACATCCACTGCTGTCCCCTATGTGTTCCCTGTCTCAGTAGTCTTTTAGGAGTGGCAACTCATCCAAAATCCAAGCATAGGACTTGACAAATAGTCAATGGCAAATAGTTAGGCAAGCCTTTCATATCAAACACAGCTACAGAGACACACCTTATTTATTCACATGAATTTACTGTGTCGGTTTGGGAGATTCTGGATGTGCCTGTGTCCACCTGGATGGAACTTACCTAAAATATTGTAATGATTCTTTTTTTTTTTTTTTTCTGAGCATGAAAAGACCACTTTGGGTGGAGATAATTACATGACCTGGCTGGACTCTGCTGGATTATGATGGTCTGGGGATTTCGTTGTGAGTTAAATACTACAGTTGCTGTTAATCATTTCAGTCAAGTGGGGCATGGTTAGTTCACAGCCTGGTTTTGACAGTGCCAGTGAACATCCATCCATGTGAAACTTCCAGAATTCACAGATGTTTCCATTATTCCCTGGCAGTCATCCAAGTGCCCAAACACATCAGATGTAGTAGGCTAATGTGTCACAGGAAACCAAATTCACCAAAATATTTGTGAAAATCCTTTTTTATTAATATTATCATTATTTTTTTACAAGAGCTACATGAAATATAGTATTCTCTGCCACACAAAGGAAAACAGTATGGGGTGCATGGGTATAGGAATACCAAAGGATACGATTTCCAACGGATTGTGGTTGCTTACTGCTTGCTGTAATGTTCTAGAAACATGGTCTGCTAAAGCACTTCTGATTATTTCTTAGAAATAAAGGAATGTGCTTTGATCACTTGAGTATTCAGACAAGTCCATTAGTTATCTGTAAATCAATATCTTGATTTTTGGATTGCTTGTTTATAAGAGTGTAAAGGAATTGTTTACATGCTGCTCATTCAAGTTCATCCCCTTACATGAATTCTCCCTTGTGGTCAGCAGCCACAAGGTATTGTGATTTCCAGTAACAAAAGACTTGGTCAGAAGAAGTACGCACTGTACATTGCCTTGACACACTAAAGGATCTGAAACACTTGTTTTTGGAAATCAGAAGAAACAAACTCTGCACTGTTGGCTTTCAGCAGCCAACCTGCTTGATTATGTCAACCTAATTATGGCTCTGTGAATCACTTTCAGATATATTTATGAATAACACCTATGGGTTCTGATACGTGTTTTTATAGCATCTTGAAAACATTTGCCTTTGCCGGCTATTGCATTTGTGTTAAAAAGAAACACTTTTATTTCAGACAAATGGATCACTTGGGCCCAAATGTTCTAAACATCAATAAAGCTAATCAGGGTTAATACTGAAATGAGTATTAAACTGAAGATTAAGCTGAGAAAACAAACTGAGAAGCAGGTTCTTCTTTTTCCTCAATTGTGAACTGAAACTGTAGAAGCTTATCATAATCAAGTGATGAGTTGAACTTAGCACTTACAGTGTCTAGCCTTATGAGCAAATAGTGATATTTATTGATGGTATTAATGTTTTTAAATAGGCTTAGACCTTTTATAATACCACCGACATTTCATTTTATGGAACATGGAATGTAGAGGCTGTAAAGTCATGATTAATATTGCTAACAGTAATAAGTGGAAGTGTAATAGTAATTTTTGCTCATATTTGCTTATATTATGTGAATGCCTTCAGTGTCTGAAGAAATTCTATAGGGATACTATTTTCCCCAGGTCTGGAAATTGACTGACTTCTGAAAACATTGCATAGAAGGACACAAAAGAATTCAGATTATTTACTTTCACTGTTAACTGACCAAAGGCTGTGATTGTCACTTAGAGGTATGTATCCTAGCTGCGTAATTAGCTGTATTATTTAATCCTTCCCAGCATGTGCTGCAGAAAAAGGTGTTATTCATCCAAAGACTTATGAAAGAATATCACAAGGTCAGAGTAAAACTGAAATAAAGTTTTGAGCAAATGAAAGAAAGCGGAACAGAAAAGAATCTCTACCCTTGCCTAGCTTTGTGAAAGCCACTGCCAGTTTTTGACTGCTGCAACTGAACAATACAGTAAGAGTTCTTTAACTGACTTGCCTGGATTGCCATTTAAGTTCATCCTTCTGTATGAATAAACAAAATTTGTGAAATACTGAAGATTATCTTATAGTAGAATAGTACAAAAGGAAAAAGGTAATAGGACTGTAAAAAGGACTTTTACCACCCAACCTTCAGGCGAACCTGAGGAAAGCCCATTATCAGCTCATCTATGCCTCAGTGATCTCCATTCTACTTTTTGTCGTCAATTTTCCATTTTCTGTTAAGCAAATCTCAAAACAATGACAAAAAAAAATATACCCAGAATAACACACAAGATTACAGGTTATAGACTGTACTCTCAACTGCCTGAAGTAACAGTGCTTGCATTTCAAGACTTACCAAAATTTTTTCTCTTATTTATTTTTGTTTATTTACAATGGGTGCGGATAGTGGCTGAGAAGAAAGCCAGAAAGGATAGGGCATCGGTTACATCTGAGCATTTTAAGAATTATAAAATAAGGAAGAAAAGGTAAGATTATCTTCCTTTGCAATATAGTTGAGCAATTTTTTGTCTGTTGGAATAGTTAAAAATTGTCTCAAATACCATATATATGTGCAGTTTCTTGCTGTAAAACCAGTTCTCTCATTCTTGTGTAAAATAATGAAAGCCTCTTTGACATAGAGGAACTGCTGTGAAACAGTGGCAACTCACTTCAAAGAATATAAAGAAAATTCTAATTCTTGGGTTACCTGCTTCTCTGGCTGTTTTTCAAAATGGAATAATAATCAGGGAACATCGCTAGACATGCAGTACTTTTTGATTTCTTGGTTAGTGGTTCAGCTCTGTCTAATATCTGTACCCTGTTCTATGCTTTCAACAAGGATTGTAGTTGTTCTTTTTAAAGCAGAAGGAAACAGTTCTCAAATATATTCTGATGTTTAAAAACTCCCTAGGGCACAGGCTACCCTCTCAACCCATGAACCTGCAACTCCTATTAGTACTAATGGGACTTGAAGAAAATGTGTGCAGAGAGTTCACAATCCTGGAAGACTAGAGTCAACCCGGTATTTGCCATTGCTTCTGTGTACATAGCATAAAGCTCATGTATGTCATAAATAAAGTGGCATGTTTTAACCTGACTCCCTACTTCATATTTGTGGATAACTACCAGCAAAAAGCTTTTCAGGTGGATAATGATCTCATCCTCTGCCTTTTAACCATAGACTTTTTAATTGTTTAGTTGAGAAAGAAAGCATCTGGTATGGTAAGAATCTCATAGCAGTTCTCCAAGGAAAAAATATTGATTAAAAAGACCAATATTCCCTCCATGGAGCCACTATGTATCTTTTTGGTCTACTGAGGTGTGAGACATTTCACATACTGACCTCCTGTAGATTTGGGGTTTTTTTCAGTGATCCAGATAGTACTTCTTAACAGGGCTATGCATTTTTACATCTGCAAAAATAAAAAAGGAGTTTGGATAAACCCACATATTATATTTACATATTGATACATGGATACTCACTTTGAGAACTTGACTTCTGGGCATGGATAAGGGTATCTTTGCAATATTCCTCTGAGGGAGAGAAATACAATTAGATCTGTTTTACAGAGATGAAGGAAAGGATTAAGGGCTAAACTTAGAAAGGTACCTAAGGACTATTCACAAAAGGCAACTGTAGGCAGACATTTCCAGAGCATGATTCACAGTGCTTGGAGACAGGCTTTGAATCAACCCCTGGAGCTTCTCTCTCTTTCTTTCTCTCGATGGAGTGTTTGGGGATCCTGGGATGATTAGTCCCCTTAGGCTAAAGTTTGCATTTGAGAATAGGCAGTGCAAACCTGAGTGTTTCAGCCATGTCTTTTCAATTGCCTGTTCCCGGTGCTGGCACCCAAAGCCTCAGCCTACATTTTGGCGCCCTGTGCAATGCAGAGGAGCCTGGGGGAAGGAACAACCAAAACCAGGACGCTACTCAGGGAGTCACTCAGAGCTATCAAGAGGAAAAGGATGTGCCTTGAAATAACACTCATTCCAGAATATGATTGCTTTATTCACCTCTAGCAGGAGGTCTAAGGAGCCCTTTCTGGAGCTGCAAAACAAAGACAGAAAACAAGTTTTTCTTTGCCAGGAGCCACCAATGTACTTAGCTCCGCTTCCTTTTTCCCCTCTATCTTGCACAACTTCAGAAAAACTATAGCAAATCGTCTCCATCTTCCTCTCCCCATACAACAGCTGCAGGCTAATCAATATCCCAGTGGTTAGGATAATCCACTTTGGTCACAAACTCATCCAGGAAATTAGAAAAATGAACTGAAGAGTACTGTTACCTCTCAGCTATTGTGGGAGGGAGAGGAAGGTCATGTCATAGGTCACTTTGTAGCATTTAGCATACAGAAAGCACCTAAAAGGGTTTGTTGGTCTCTCTGCAAATGCCTTTTAAGATGGTGGAGAAAGTCCGTGGCAAAGGCCATAAATATCTTACTGTATCCTGTATCATAATCCACTATCTCAATCACCAGATGATGAAACCATGGGGAAATGTGTTAGAACTGAAATGAAACAGGACTGCTTTCCTTGTGGAGACTGGAAGAAGTGTCATATATAAGAATGAACCACAGAAATTTGAAAACTTCTATACCAATTCTAAAAGTTGAAGAGCATTTTGTATATATTTGGTTTTGTAGCAATGCTTATTTCATTTCTAAGAATTACCAGTTGGTTTGGTTGCTGTTCTTCAGCCTGTTCAAGCCAGAACCTTGTTTGGTTCACTACCATTTTGTCTTTATTACAATAGAGTTTGATGCCAGATTTTTCCATGTGAAAGACAGGGAGAGACATCTAAATATCTGTACTGTGCTCAGGCTGATGAGAATAAGGGGGATTTAATGCACATTACTTTATCACAATTTAGCCATAGGGCATCAATACTGTTTTTAAAGATGAGCAAAATGTGACATCAAAAAGCATTTTTTTTCACTAATTCACTCAATTTTCATTCAAGCATAAAATAGCATAGTTGACAATCTGTAGGAAGTAGAAACTCATGATATGAATTACCAGGAGTTGAGAAATCTCTTACCCCAGGGGTTCTGTGTATACTTGCATATATGCAAACATATGTGTAACCTAGCCAGATCTTAGATGCTGAGCAGGAACAACTTTTGATGACAATAGACTAAAAACCACAAAGGAAGTCCAGAAAGATATGATGAAGGTAATCACCTAGAATCTCAGGCTGGATACATCCAGCTGAACAACTCATTTGTCAGTTAAGCCATGAAGCAAACTTCCTTAACCTTGTACACAAAGTACTCAAAATATCGTTCTTCAGCCACACGGCACAGAGCAAGTCCTCCTGCACTGCCTGAAGTCCCACAGCAAGTATCAGTTCTTGAAAGTCCATGCCACTAAGAATATAACGTAAAGTCTTGTTGAAAACGGTGACCTGATCTTAAATTCTAGATTTGTGCTCTCCTCATCATGAAGACATACAATCTACCCTAAATTCAAACACTTGCTCTTATATAGCAGTTTCCCGTTTCATATGTTGTAGAAAAAAAAATCTGGAATGCATGAAACATAGTCCAAGATAGAACTGATCTTCCGTTTTCCATCAAACATTAATGGTTAGAGAAGGCCAGCTTATCACAGTCAGGAATCTGTCCAGCAACAATTTCAGTGAAACACTCTGTTGGAAAAGTTCCTCGTTATTTTAGTGATTAAATTCCCCCAAAATTCCCCCTCTATTAGGACATGCTCTGCATTTTCTAGCTGATGCTTTGCAAGTCATTTCCTGAAATATAACCACTGTTTTGCCTGGGACTGCTTCATACCTGAACAGATTAAAACAACTTAATTTCCAGTGTTTCCACTGCCTCCTGCTAGGCCCAGACACATGGAGAAGGAAGCTGCCTGTTTCAAACACAGAAAGATAAAAACTTGTTCCACTAGGACTTGAAACAAATCCAAGGTGCCTGATTTTCACCACGTAAGCGCCATTCCTAATGCCTGAGAAACTTACTATCACAACAAGAGTGAACACTTAGATAACATTTTGTTTCTTTAAAAATATCCAGGCAGACAAACATGAGACATATAATGAGACCTCCATTTTAATGACGTTTTCTTTGGAAGGGGATATAGCTTACTTCTATTTTTTTTCTAAGGTAAAAAGATCACAGTGTCCAGCCCGTCATGAGAGAAACTTAGATTCAAGACCTTACTCTGTATGAATTCAGTGATATGATGAAAAACATCCCTATACCAGAAAAACAGGAAACCTGACCCAGTTCGGCCAGTTCACCTTTCCAATAAGGTATGGAAAGAAAAAAATACATCTGACAATTCAGAAAGTTTAGATACTGACCAATAAATGGACATCTGACACAATTCCATTCTCATGAACATGATTGAAGGTTTGGTTTATTTTGATGTGTTTGAGATATAAAATGTTGGAATGTTCCATAGAAAGGGGATTTTGTCTTCTGCTGAGTTTGTTCTCTTTCACTTCTAATGCTGTTCTTCACAATCTGTGTCCACATGGATCTGTGGATATGGGTCACGGTAGTGTGCCTTCAACCCCTGATCCCTCCTTCAGTGATCCTATTTGGGGACCTCTGAAACACTGCTGCACAGTTGAGTTTAACCAGCTTGTGTATGCCACAGGTGCCAGGGCACAGATAAGTGGGGAGGGGAGGAAGAGTGGCAGATATTGTGCCTGCGTCCCACTGTGACAGGGAGAAGGACACCTCTCAGGGAACCTGAGAACTCAGAATTACTCCTGTGTCCCTTGTTTTAGATAGAGTTAGGGTGTTTGACTTTAACACGAATGCCTCGCATGTGAAGACAATACAGAAAATATCACTGTGGAGTTGTGATGTCTCTATGAGCTATTCGTCATTTAAGAGTACAGGTCTGACCCAGACCTGCTGTGGGCACATGGTCACGTTGCCACCGCAGAAACCCTAGTGATTTGAAGTTAACCCATCAGTATATTTGAGGCAAATTTCCACAAGGATATTGAGTATATGTTAGATCAATTCCTTCCATCATGTAGGTGCTTTTTTATTTATTTAAAGTTAGAAAATACAAACTTGGAATTGTCAAGCTATGGTCTTAGTCTCATGCCTTTCACAGGCATCACCACCCTGTTATCAGTTACCTTGTTAGCTCAGGTAACAAGTTTTGGCTCCTTATGAACCAGGTGGATGTCAATATGAGGCCTAAAGAGGAGGCGCTGGGATCTGAAAGTTCCTTGAAGATGTACTTTCACTTTTATATGAAAATAGTATTTGACATGACAGGCAGTGAGGATGTATATTAAATAATAATATGAATACTAATAAGAAATCTACATCCAGATTCCAGCCTTGCATTAAAGTATGCTTTATAACATACAGGAATGAAGCATAATTAAGCAAGTACAAGGCTACTTTTTTATTAGCACTAGTTTCTGAATGTGATATGAACACTTCTACAGACTGAAAATAATGTTTTTCTTCTGTACCCATAGGTCGGTTTGAAACAGCACCCCTTGGGGCTCCTTTCCCTGCCACCAAAACCCCAGGTGGTCCTTACTGCTCCTTGGGGAAATACTTATCACAGAGGGCAGTCCACAGAAATGAATAACGACACTGTCAAATTTATCATGTGTTTTTTCCACATTCAGTCTCAGATTCTCCGACTTCTTTCCAGGCTTGTAAACTCACACCACATCAACAGACCTGGGCTAGCCAATGTAAGCCTGTTAATGTTGGAAGTGGACCAGAACCAGAGCAGCTCGAGAATGATGAATCGGAATTACCACCCCACCGTTGTTGTCCTACTGTGTCAAAACCACTATGATGTATTGCTGTTGTCAAGGGCAGGATCGTGTGCCCTTGGCACTACCTGCTTCGGTCCCTCCTGCCTTCTCTTCATGTACTCTTTTGTGCAACTGTAGACTTCTAGGGCCAATGGGAAGAAGCTGGCAAGAATCGGCCATTTGGGTCCTCTCTGAGTGGCATGATGAGTGTGGGGGTCTTACCCAGCAGCGGATTATAGAAGTAGAGAAAATTATTTGTTCAGTGGTTTCTAAAATCAGATTTAATACAAACAAATTGGACTGGTAAGTCTGATCATTAGATTGAGTTTAGATCTCAGTATATGGCCCAGATCACCAGGATCATGCCTTCCTTCTCAGATCAGAATTGCAGATAATGTTCCAGTCACATGGGAAGGATGGGGACAGAACACTGGGAACTCAAATACCTGGATAAACAAGTATTAAATAACTGCACATACACATCAATACAGAGGTTGTCCATATTAGAAAATTTCCCAGTGCACTTTCAGTGTTTCACAGTACTTGAAAAAAAAACAAACCCAAACTTTAATGGTTAAAAAATTTAGCTTCATTGATCTGGGTGGAACAACCATTCCCTACTGAACTGTAGGTTTCTCTACTGTACTCTGATTTCTGTCCTGTCTAGAACACATTAAGAAGATAATTTTCTCTGGTCAAACTTTTAAGGCACAAATAAATAAATATTCCTCTCATGTCATAAACATTAGAGTTCTTCTGTTTGACAATATGGAACATTTAATGTAGGCCCTTTCATGCTTTCCTGTATAGCATATTCCTTTTTAGTAAAATTAGGGGGTGGGGAGAAAAATTGCAGTAATAAGGGTCTGAAAGGTGTGTGAAACATACGGCAAATAAAGTAATTTTCCAGTGAGTCTGTGATATTGCCATTTCCCTTAGCAGTGTTGAGTCTCCTTCATAATAGAAGTTGCTGAGGGCTTAGAGTACTAGAAAATATAAAATACCTATGGGACATATTCCAGTACTGTACATTAAATTTGAGGATTTTACATGTGATAAAGTATGTCAGTGTTGCTTACAGGGAATTCCAGTGATACCTCAGCTTTCTTGGACTTATTATAAATCCTTTGTTGGAATTATTGCGGCTGGTTCAATAATTCAGATTAGCCCTCATGTTTATTAATGCACTACATCTGTGCAAACAACATGTCAAGCAGAGAGTTTATTGTAATTGCCTGAGCAAACAGAACCTGAAAGAAGCAATTTCCAGTTACAATGTGCTATGACAAGTAATGAGGTAATTGGCATTCTGTCCTGATTACTTCCACCTTCCTTTTCATCAGGTCTATATTGTGTGTGATAGATAGTTTTATAAGAAATGAAGGTGTTTGATAATATGGTCTGCTGCTGCTTAAGGTTAGTGATTAAAGACAATCATAATTTTCTCTCAGAGATCTTATTAGCTTTAACATTATTTATTCATATGTGTAAGATGTGGGCCCAGAATCTCTCTTTCAGTACTATACATGCACTTAAAATGTAAACTCAACTACAATCCTATTGAATGCAAAATATCTTTGAGATTTCCAAGCTCATACAACAAGTCAACTTTTTGCGATGAAATATGTGCCCGAGCAGAAGGATTAAGAGGAACTACTTCATGTCGTTGGTTAAACATAAGCATTTTTGCTATAATATATGTTAATGTAGTATCTCAATTGCAGTGTATCAATATCAATAAAATAGTTAAAGGTACGACCTACGGTTTTAGAATGAATTTCTTTTTTGGGGGGAAACTTTAACTTTCCTGAAAAGAAATATATTCTTGTGCACTGGCTTTTGATTAATATTTAGTTTTTAAATATTTGTCCTCAGCCAAAAGCAAATAGTTACAGGACGTTTTGTTAGGTTTTTTATTGTCCTACTGTGGGTAGTGTACATTTTTCTAGATATTTTTCAAACGTACTGAAAGTATTTTGAACTTTACAGGGAGGGAAAAGTTGAGAAAGGAGAGAAATATATGCAGAATATTCAAAAAAATAACCGTGTGCTTTGTGACTTCAGCAAAAGTAGTTTGGACATAAAATCACAATGGTTTTCATTTAAGATATTGCTAAGGAATTGGACTATATTCATTTTCTCATCAAACACATTCATGAAGTGTTGTTAATCCCTATAACATAAAAACAAACACCCCAAAAAAGATATATTTATGGTAACCATTGTAGCTTTTAATTCAAAGCAAGTACATAAAATTTAATTTTATTAGGATCTTTGTGCAACGAAGTGAGAGAACATATGAAAACCAGCAGATACATAGACAGGTAGATCGTGTCTGTTCGTGCAAGTTTATGGTGTATGAACGTAGCTATCAGTGAAAAGAGGTGTTGGAGAGTGTATATCTTCCCAGCTCAGCTAAAGGCAATATTTACCCAAAAGCTGCAAAAACACCTCCACTTACAGCACAGAAAGTGAAGCAACAGATTTTTATAACCCTAGCAAGTAGCTCGGTGGTGCAAGATCTCTCCCTGCATGGCCAACACTGACCGTTTCAGATGATGCAGATAGGCAGCTGCAGGTATGAAGAACCAAAAGACAGTAGGACTGAAGTCCAGAATTCCAAAAAGACAGTATTCCACTAAACCTAAAGTAGCAAAAGAAGCCAAGATTTGTATGTCAGCATGTCAGTACTCTATGCAATGCTATGTCAAGCAGTCCTGCTGTCAGCCCTTCTATGTGGTTATTAGTGAGAAGGTTTGTCCCTTCCATGGATACACCTTTTGTTAGAGATGTCATCTAAGCTCATACAGTGCCAACCACCCCAAAATTTAGAAAACTTAAATTGTACAAGACAATTTCCACAGTATTCCTGATATCATCTGGTTCTGCATGGATACAACTGCTTGCACGCCCATGTTTTAGGGAGTCATCTGTATCTGGGATGCTGTCAAAGGTACTGTGAGGAAGTGTGCAAGGCAAGCCATTCTGAAAAAGTGTCTGATTAAGCAGCTTGACTGGCCAGGACTTCTCCCAGGACTACTCTTACCTACCAGGCTTAGCAGAGATAGAGAGTGGTGATAATAGTCTAGCCAAGTACTGACAGTAAAATGATATAGTATTTTTCTTTTCACTAGAGAATTAATTAATTTCAAACTGTTTCATGTCTCCAGGTATTTTGAGTTCTGCTAACTTTGTACCACTTCTTTGTAAAGCAAACTAAAGTCATTAACTTTCTTATTTGTTCCCTTTGACAAAGAATCGGAGAATATTTGTGCAATACTTTTAATGCTAATTATTTCGGCTGCTATTCTTTAGTACTATAATCCTAAATATCCCATGTTTCTGCTAGATGTTTCTTGCTGTTTGTAAGCGAGTCAAGATTATGACTTCACTTCTTCTGAGTATACTAGGTCCTGTTATGCTGGTTGCATATGTGAGATGGAGATCAGGTAAAAGAAGAACATTAAATATGATACTCTTAAATATACCAGCTAACGAAATACAGAAAGTATAGACAAGTTAACAATCCTAGATGTTTTCTGCAGACTTATTTAATTATAAAATACAGTGATAAACGTCGTAGTCCCGTAGCCCTGGAACATGGTGTTTACAAGGGTAAGAGATTTATATCATTAGCTGCAGCTTTGGTGGTGTAAGCAAAACTAAGCTAAAAGCTTAATAGTATGTGAAGTTATAATATCTAAATAATACCCATCTCAGCCTCTGACTCATGTTGTTTTTCTCTCAAAGCCCAACAAAAACACAAGTTCCGGTCATCCAGGCTGTCCATGGGAAGTTGCCACTGCTGTGGATCAATGAAAATTTTGGGGGAGAACAGTGGAGTTGTCAACTCTGAATTGTTCCATTAATAAAAAAGTCTAAGACATGTCCATTAGCATAGCTGTTCTTGAGCCACTGCACAAATTTACGTACTTCCACTGGGATTTGGTCCTTTATGTTATCAAAAGCAGTAGGCATTTCCTCAATTGGTATGAGGGCTAAGGCTTGTAGGTAATGGAGCTTCAAATTGAATTCTGGATTAAATCCATGCTGAGTTGCCAATCCAGCACTTTGTGTTCTTTGCCAACAGCTTTGGCTCAAGTGAAAGAAGCAGGCTTTGTTCTAAACTGGTGCAAATTCCTTGGTTGCTGTGATTGTAGCTTGTTCAAAGTGAGTGATCACATATGTGAGTCTTAAGTAGAGCTGTGCAAAACTTGGCAGCTTGAGTGCACAAGGGGTTTGGTGAACCTTCATTTGGCTTCTGTGTTTATGGGTTTGAATTAGTGTTAGGAAAATTAAAGGATGAGGTACAAGATGCACTAAGGAGAACCATCTCAAGAAATAAAATGAGTCACAGACATGTATCAAAAGTAGATGCAATCAAAAGTGAGGGACTGTAAAAATAATGTTTACAGTAATTTAGGTACAGTTTTATTACTTAAATACATTTGCTGTAGTTTAGACATAGATGTACTATGCAATGGTGCAGCCTTAAAGAGGAGCTTGTTTTATTTTGTTTGCTTTCATTTTTGTGGAAGTGAATTCTTCACTCATTGGAAATAAGAGGAAAAGTGTAACTTTCCTGAATGAACACCAGCAATGATTTACTTAGTTCTGCACGGCTCATATTACGCTTTATAATTTGTATGTCTTCCTTGCCAGAATACTCTTACTCATTAACTGTTTTCAATTCTTTTTAATTTAAGATTTACACATTAATAAATTATGTGTAAGTAGTAGGGTATGGTATATGGTTCTGCTAAATAGTTGCCTTAGCATCAAACTGGTTTGGAGGAGAATAGGCCCTTTTAACTGTGTCTTCACATCTTCTTTTTCCTCCACTCTTTTATTAGAATGATGAAATGGTAGAAGTTCCTTCTTATACATGATAGGAATTTAGGGTGTGGGCTATATCTTGCTTCTTCCACTCTAAATGCTGGCATTAATTTCATAATAACAATGATAATGAGATACCTTGATACGAGTTAGGCTTTCATGAATCATGGTGTTCTCCTTTGAAGAAAATACACTACTAATGCTACTACTACTACTACCACCACCACTGTTCTTGTTTTTAAAATGCAAAACATAATTGATTGATTGACTAACTATAGCTTTCCACTCAGTCCCCCCATCCAAAATTACCCTTGTGGCATTTTCAACCACTCTCAGTGGAGAAATCCTGGCCAAGACGGCGAGATGAGCCAGAGTACTTTTGCCCATCGCCTCAGACTGTCACTCCATGGGACCATCACAGCTGGTGCAAATGGGCTGCTCTTAATTTCTCCTGAGGACCAACGCTGCTCACAGAATAATCAGGGAACCAGTAAGATGCTTTTAAGTTGAGATGGATACCAACTAGTTTGTAGCAAGAATGTGACTTTAATGGGATACATATGGAAATGCCATCAACGTGATGATATAAAGTATATCTATATTTTCAAGACAAAGCTTTAAGTTTTCAAAACCAAGTGAGCAGTGTAGGGCAAACAGCAAAACAGACATGGAAAATTTAGGCTATCTATTAGCATCTGATGTTGACTCAGCAGGGGAATCCTTCCTCTGAGTTGTTCTGTAATCAGTGCTCCTGTATTTATGCATCTCATTTTTCCAAGAGCAAATGGAGCAGAACTGGTGACTCTTACCAGTCCTTTGCACAGTAGCAGTCCTGAGGTTTTAGCCAGATTTGAAGCAAATCACAACAAGAAATTATTTCAGCACAGATGTGTAGCACAAGAGTTGTGGTAGAATTAGCGATTTATTTCCAAGGACCCTTCATGTGAAAGGGGCAGTCATCTGTCAGGGATAGTAGGGAAATCCATGTCCACCAGCTGTACTCGTTGTTTTATTTGTCTGGAAACACAAACCCTCAGTCTAATAAGAAGAGAACACTTCTACTTGTCTTAAATGTCATAACACATTTCAGAAATTAGGATATAATTGTGGATACAGCTGCGGAGTTTCAGCTAGTCACATTGGTTGTTTTTTACTTATGGCATACAGTTATGGATTTTATAGCTAAATTTACCACAAAAAGATGAATACTCAGGTATCGCTAACTTTGCATCCAAGAAAAGAGTCTTAAATATTGCTATTATTAAGTCCAAGGAGATTGAGAGTACTTTCTGTGAATGAAAAAAGCAGTTCTGAAACTAAGTTGAAAGCATACAGCTAATGAACAAAGTAAAGGGGAATGTAGCAGAACTGATACAAACCATTGTTTTTCAAGCTGGAAAATCTTTAAAAAAGGAATGGAAAATGATACCTGGTATTTTTTTTTTTTTTAGGATTATTCTATTGCATTAACAAAAAAGGAAAAAAAACTCTACTATAAAATGCAGCAGATCTATGAAAACAGTACATCTTATTAAAATTCTGTAATTTTTACAGTAATTTACAAAGAAACACTACATTTTTATCAAACTGTTTATATTTCATCCTTATCAGGGCTTCATTGCGAGAGGATATGCCTTGGTTAACCAAAGAGGAACTATATTTTTGTGTACAAGTGCCTACAAAATAAATAGTGATCTAAGAAAATGACAGGGTAGAAGTCATAATCTTCGCAGGCAATTTGGTTAGCAAGAATATATTTTTATGAGGAAAGAACTTACAAGATACTTTAGGAAGAGGGAAACGATCAAAGCAACTTACAAGAAAATAATTTAAATGGCTGAAATAATCAACAAAACACATGCTGAACGTTCACCTTAAAAGATATATTTACATCATTTACAAGATAACGTGAATGAAGTTGATTTGGGGTCATAATGGGCCAAACTGAGAAAGAAGTGACCATATGAAAAGAGAATTAGTCTATAGTTGTATGCCTTTCCTCTTTTTTTCAGAGATGAGATATATTAATTTTTTAAAAAAACACAAAGATAAATGAGAAGTGAGAATAATTAACTTTCATATTATTACAGGAAATTTGAAGATAGCATTTCTGCAGGACATTTTTTTACATATAAAAAAAGCAGCCCTACATCCTCTATTTATAGTAGTATCTATGTTTGAAGGCCTTAGTTCTTAAATATCAATTCAGCCCAACTTTCCAGTCAGATGGTATGGACTGAATTCTGTGCCACAGATAAAGCAGCTGAACAGCAGAGGAAGTAGGTGGTTCCTGCTTAGAAAACACCAGAAATAAGTGACAGAGGTAGGTACATCAAATGTATTAATGGAGCAGTGTCAAGTTGGAGGCC
Organism: Vanellus vanellus; assembly: GCF_965231255.1. NCBI lineage: Eukaryota > Metazoa > Chordata > Aves > Charadriiformes > Charadriidae > Vanellus > Vanellus vanellus. The sequence continues at coordinate 151,471,690 of NC_138905.1, forward strand.
TGTAACCAGCAGTGTCCCCCAGGGGTCAATACTCAGTCCAATCTTGTTCAATATATTCATCAATGACATTGTGTCAGGATACAGAGTGTATCCTCAGCAAGGTCACTGATGATACCAAACTGGAAGGGGTAGCTGATACTCCAGAGGGATGTGCTGCCATCCAGCATGACCTGGACAGGCTGGAGACCTGGGCAGAGAAGAACCTAATGAGGTTCAAAAAGAGCAAGTGCAGGGTCCTGCACCCAGGGAGGAAGAATGCTAGGTACCAGTATGGGTTAGGGGTGGATCTGCTGGGAAGCAGTTCTGAGGAGAAGGATCTGGGGGTCCTGGTAGATAGTAAATGAGCCAGCAATGTGCCCTTGTCACCAGGAAGGCCAATGAAATCCTGGGCTGCATAAGGAAGAGTGTGGCCAGTAGGTCGAAGGAGGTCATTCTCCCCCTCTACTCTGCACTGGTGAGCCCAAAACTGGAATACTGTGTCCAGTTTTGGGCTCTCCAGTTCAAGAGAGACAGGGAACTACTGGAGAGAGTCCAGCATAGGGCAACTACGATGATTAAGGGCTTGGAGCATCTGCCTTATGAGGAAAGGCTGAGAGAGCTGGGACTCTTTAGCCTGGAGAAGAGAAGGCTGAGGGGAGACCTTATTATGGTGTACAAGTATCTAAAGGGTGGGTTGAAGGAGGATGGAGCCAGTCTTTTTCAGTGGTTCTCAGTGACAGGATGAGGGGCAACCAGCACAAGTTGGAACATAGGAAGTTCCGTTCAAACACACGGAAAAACTTCTTTACGGTGAGGGTGACAGAGCGCTGGCACAGGCTGCCCAGGGAGGTTGTGGAGTCCCCTTCTCTGGAGATTTTCAAGACCCGCCTGGATGCAGTCCTGAGTAATGTGCTCTAGGCAGTCCTGCTTTAGCAGGGGAGTTGGACTAGATGATCTCTAGAGGTCCCTTCCAACTCTGAAAATTCCATGATTCCATGATTCTGTGATTCTGTGATTCTGTGATTCTGTATCATCAGATTTTTTTGTGCTGTTCTCCAGCCATGGGTAAACTAGTTTCCTCATCTTTCACTTGTCTCTACTAGAAACAAATGAGAAAATCACAATAAGCTGTGGAAAGATTGTAATTTTTTTCAAATTCCTGCAAGCAGGCTTTATTTTGTTCCTACTTTTTGGGTGAACCTACTTCATTAGTATTAAATACTGCTTTGCTCAGAAGTTCTGACCAGCATTTGAGGTGTCACTGAGTTAACTTGTCACATTGCCCTGCTATAGATAAGTAACAACCAAAGCAATATGCTGTTGTTAACCATTAGTATTTTAATATGTGATTATCAATAACAATAAAAATGATCATATGAGGTCTCTTAGTACAGCAGCTGTATAATCTTCCATAGATGTTAAATAATGTGACTTGGTAGAGTCACTAGGGGAAATTATGTAGGATGATTTTACAGGGAAAAATAGTTAGGTCTTGAAGATCTGAACACATTTTATGCTTTTCCGTTTCATGTATTTCACAAGAAAGAGTATTAAATCTTAGTGTCACTATGGCTAGCACTTAGTCATTCTGTATTTTTTTAATTACAGTATTTCTTCAACCTGATGTATTGCCAGTTAACAGTTCATTTTCCAGCCAGCTCTTATTCCAACAAGTCATAATTGCCTGCTACTCAGAGCTCTTTACACAGGATCCACAATAAACTTTTTCCTTATAATTAACTACTCCAGGGGAAGGTCCCTGGTCGGAATGTTTGGAGAATTATTTCTTGTCTTCCTTCTGCATTTTACCACTACTGTAAGGGCCCAAGAAAAAAGCCTGTCATCTTTCCATACATGGTTAAGACTTTGAAGAAGATAATGGTTCCAGTGAAAACGTTTTCCTCCTTTGTCATCAAGGTCTATAAACCAGTAGACCTACTAAATTAATCCAAAGTGTGTCTTTAATGATCTCTTCACTGAAAATCAAATGTTTTCAGGAAACAAGACTGAAAATTATAGTGAACAAATAATTTCGATCTAGTTTTTCTGAAAAAACTCTATTTTGGAAAGCTTCATTTTGAAAAACACTTAGCACTTCTATGTTTGTTTGTTTGTTTTTTTTTTTTCCAACAACTAAACAATTTGTAGTTTTAAAGTATTCACATATGCAATTTTGAGTGGGACTGCTCTTCATCCACATTACTTCCTGACTTTCCATGCAGTCACTCTGTGTTTGTTTTATTTAGTTAGTGTGGTCTTTCGCCAAACCCTCTTTCCTTTCCAGCTCCAATCCATATGAAACTTTCAAGATAGTCGTATGCTAATACTGGAATGAATACAATTTTGCAGTCACATTCATGATGGTTTATCTTTCTACAAACATTCTTGAGACCAAGACTGATCACATAAAAGCTCAAGAAAAATAATTATGACTATCACAAAGGGAATCAGAAATATCAGCAAATTTACAGTTTTTACACAATTAAATGATAGCCTTTTCCTGTAGCAACTACCGATTTTCTCTAGCTACTCAACACTTACTCAGACAAATACTACAGTTGCAACATACCTTCTACGCTCGTTTTGGTATGGTTTTCTTAGTTGCTTCAATGTGTTCTTGCCATGTGCGACCCACTCCTGGTTGATTCCATGGGGGCATTTAAGAATCTATGTAACAATTTTAGTATGCAAATTCCCCATTTAAGCATTACTAATATTTCTGAAACACCCAATTTATTGTTGTGTACAAATAGGCAATTAACATCTCAAGACATTTGAGCTCCTGAAGATGGGAAAGACAGAATCCCAGAATGTGATTCCAGGTCCTTGCACAGAGCCTCTGCTTTGAGGAGTCTCATGTTAGGAGTGGGATGGAGTGCAATGGCCAAGTTCAGCGAAGATGAGTAAAAGGAAGAATTGGTTTCAAAGTTCTTCAGTGAGCACATACTGACTACAGACTCAAGATATTTATATGTGAGCTTCTACAACTCACCAGGAAAGGTGTTTGGACTGAATATACTTTCCTAATAAGTCCTTTTTCTGAGTTAGGCAGACTGAAAATTTTGGTGACAGGAGGGAAGCCACAAATCTGAGCTTCAGGACATGGTGATAGCTTCAGGTATTCAGCTCCTGAAGGTATCTCTCTGAAGATTTTGTGCTCCTTTTGATCCTAACTGGGTTATCTAACTGAAATAGATAAGGTTTAGTTACCCAGCCTCTCCTTTATCTTTCCTACTGGTTAGGTTTTGTAGCAACTCACTCCTTATCTGCTCATTTCTAGCAATAGTTTTCGGTTAATGGTCTGGGAACCAACTCAGAATGACAGAATCACAGAATGGTTGAGGCTGGCAGGCACCTCTGGAGATTTTCTGGTCCAATCACCTGCTTCAGCAGGGCCACTTAACACCAGTTGCCCAGGACCTTGTCCAGATAGCTTTTGACTATCTCCAAGGATGGAGACTCAACCACTTCTCTGGGCAACCTGTGCCAGTGTTGGGTCACCCTCACAGTAAAAAAGTGTTTCCTGATGTTTAGAGGAAACCTCCTGTGTTTCAGGTTGTGCCCATTGCTTCTGGTCCTGTCACTAAGCTCCATTGAAAAGAGCCTGGCTACATCCTCTTTGTACCCTTCCTTCAGTATTTATAGACATGGATAAGATCCCCCTGAGCCTTCTGTTCTCCATGGTGAACAGTTATAATTCTATGCCTCTCCTCGTATGTGAGGTGCTCCAGTCCCTTAATCATTTTAGCGGCCCTTCATTGGACTCTCTCCAATGTGTCCATGTCTCTTTCATACTGGGGAGCCCAGAACTGGACCCAGCATCCTAGGAGTGGCCTCACCAGTGCTGAGTAGAGGGAAGAATCACCTCCTTCAACCTGCTGGAAATATTTTGCCTGATGCAGCCGAAAATACCATTCACCTTCATTGCAGCAAGGGCACATTGATGGTTCATGGTCAACTTGGCAGCCACCAGGATCCCCAGATCCTTCTCTGCAAAGCCCCTTTCCACTGAGGTGGCCCCCAGCATGTACTGGTGCCTGGGGTTGTTCCTCCCCAGGTGCAGGACTTTGGACTTCTCCTTATTGAACTTCATGAGGCTCCTGTCAGCCCATTTCTCGATGTCCCACTAGAATGCAGCATGACCTTCTGGCTTATCAGTCAGTCCTCCCAGTTTTGTGTCATCTGCAAACTTGCTCAGGGTACAATCTTCCCCAACATCCAGATAATTAATTAAGATGTTAAACAGGACTGGACCTAGTATTGACCCGTGGAGTACACTGCTATGTACTGGCCTCCAACTAGACTTTCTGCTGCTTATCACCACCCTCTGGGCCTGGCCATTCAGCCAGTTTTCAATCCACCTCAAGATCAAGTTCAAGACCTGAGTACTTCAAAATAGGTATTTATGGTGGGTTCACCCTGGCTGGACACCACGTGCCTATCAAAGCCACGCTACCACTCCCCCTCCTCAACTGGACAGGGGAAGAAAATATAATGAAAACCTCATGGGTCAAGATAAGGACAGGAGAGATCACTCACCAGTTACCGTCATGGGCAAAACAGGCTTGACTTGGAAAAATTAGTTTAATTTATTACCGTCAAATCAGAGTAGGATAATGAGAAATAAAACCAGATCTTAAAAACACCTTCCCCCCACCCCTCCCTTCTTTCCTGGCTTAATTTTACTCTGGATTTTCTCTACCTCCTCCCCACAAGCAGTGCAGGGGGACAGGGAATGGGGTTGCAGTCAGTTCATCACACTTTTTTTCTGCTACTCCTTCCTACTCAGGGGGAGGACTCCTCACACTCTTCCCCTGCTCCAGCATGGGGTCCCTCCCATGGGAGGCAGTCCTCCACGACCTTCTCCAATGTGAGTCCTTCCCACGGGCTACAGTTCTTCACAAACTGTGCCAGCATGGGTCCCTTCCACAGGGTGCCATCCTTCAGGAACAGACTGCTCTAGCGTGGGTTCCCCAGGGGTTCACAAGTCCTGCCAGCAAACCCGCTCCTCTCTCCACAGGTTCACAGGTCCTTCCAGGAGCCTGCTCCAGCACAGGCTTCCCACAGGGTCATAGCCTTTTTCAGACACATCCACCTGCTCTGGTGTTGGGTCTTCCACAGGCTGCAGGTAGATATCTGCTCCATCATGGACCTCCATGGGCTGCAGGGCGACAGCCTGTCTCGCCATGGTGTTCACCACAGGATGCAAGGGAAGCTCTGCTCCGATGCCTGGAGCACCTCCTCTCCCTCCTTCTTCACTGACCTTGGTGTCTGCAGAGTTGTTTCTCTCACATATTCTCACTCCTCTCTCCAGCTGAAGTTGCTGTGTTGGTTTTTCCCTCCCTTCTTAAATGTGTTATCCCAGAGGTGCTACCACTGTTGCTGATTGGCTCAGCCTTGGCCAGCAGTGGGTCTGTCTTGGAGCCACCTGACATGAGGTCTATAGGACACAGGGGAAGCTTCTAGTAGCTGTTTAGAGCAGCCACCCCTGTAGCCCCCCCTCCTCCCCCCCCCCCCCGCTACTAAAACCGTGCCACATAAACCCAATACAGTATTATAATGCCAAAGTTTTTATTTCATTCTTCCTACTAGGAAAAAAGAAGATTAAAATGATTTTTAGATTAGATTTATCCCAATGCAATACACAAGATATAGTTTGGTCCTTAATACTCTGAAAATTGACTTTGTTGGTTTTCTTCTAGAATATCCAAAAACATTAGTTTTCTAAAATGAACTAAGGTCAGGAAGTCTGCAAGCTGAATATTAACTCACAGGACACCAGGAGCTGAGATTCATATAATTGGAGAATATACTTAGAAAGCAGAGTCATAGCATCACTCTAGGGAGGAGAAATGTAAAGTATCCTTGAACTGATTGTAAATATCAGCACTTTAGATATTCTTATCTAACGAAACATTAGTTAAATTCTTTACATGTAATTACTACTTCCACAAACCCTGTTTAGAGCAGAAGAGTCCTCTTCTGAAATGAAGATATTATTAATCTAACTAGTAATATAGACATTTTTGTTTTGTTTTAGCTGCCAGCTTAATTTGCTTTAGTTAGGATGAAGCAAATGGCAAGGGACATTAACATCTATCAATAAATAAATTAACTATTAAGAAATGTAGATCTAAACAAACACTTAGGCATCTTAATCAACACTTGGGAAGAATTTTGACATCTTTGTCCATAATAGCAACTTTAAAGCCAAATGCTGCCCGATCCTGGAGGGACAATTCACCAGGGGAGGGAAGTGTGGGGTGGAAGGGGCAGCAAGGAAGAACAGGAGGAGGACAGAAAGTTTTGTCATTTCTCTGCTCCCTAACAATGGATGGTGTGGATTCTGACTTACATTTAAAGGACAGTCTCTGAATTTTACAACAGCATATATGTGTATATATATATACTTATATATATTTCATATATATATGTAAAAACTGCGTCTGAGACCAGAACTGTACAAATGAGTCTCCTAGACACAAGACTACAGCGTCAAGCTCCCAGTTCAGTTTTCATTTTCTGTGCTTATAAATCCTGAAGGCGTGTCTGTCCCATGAGACTTCCAGAAGACTGGGTTGAAATCATCTGACTCTCCATTGCCAAGACCCTCATAGACAGTACTCTCTTGCTGGAGCATACTTCTCAATTTGTAATGAAACAAAAATGCTTAAGTCTTTTCTTGAAGTCAGCCCACAAACAGCATGTCACTAAATAACAATTGGTCTCAATCAGGTTGATTTTTATATTTAAGTGTAACTACTATTTTATATTAATTTTCATATGTAGTTTTGTAGAAGCACTCATAAATATATTTTCATATTTCTAACCAGATTATAAAGTGATCTGTATTTTCTGTTTATTCAAAAATTGATGAAGCTGTTGTAAATTTTCTAAATGTTTTTGTCCCTCCTCAGCAGAAAGCTAAAGTACTGCTGAATAAGTACTAGGTGGTGCTCAACAAGAATTTAATCAGGAGTAAACCGTTCCTTCCCCTTCCCTGCTATGCAATTATGGAGTCTGCTGCTGCTAGTCTAGGCAAAACATATCTTGCTTTATTTTTCTGAGTTTTTGAAAATGTTCAGTGCATTTTCAGATTGGAGTCATATGCAAACATTTAAAATTTCCTGGATAAAGATAAGCTTGCAAGTGTGGATTGCAGAGACTCCAGAAGTCAAAGGTAAATTTAAAAAGTGTACTTAGTGTAATAGTAAAAATTAACCTAGACGAATGGGTTCTCTCTTTTCTTCTGTAAATAATAATAAAAGATAGGCAGAATGAACTGAAATCTCACTTCTTTTTTCTGTGTGTATTTTAGTTTCAATAAAAAAGACATGGTGGGATTTTTTTTCATTTCATCTCCTAATAGTCACATTGTTTATGCTGTCTTTTTTTGCAAGAGATGACCTTATATCTGACATATCTGAGGCATTCCCTTGATACAAATAGTTGGAAAGATTTTGGAGAGGGAATCAGTATTTTTGCTCCGTGACTGCCAGCATTTAAGAAATGGTATAATTGGTGTTTACTTTCACACATAATCGCTAACAATACAGTAAAACTCTATACATTATAGAGATAAAAATTTATATGTGTTTTCTATTTTTCTGTATCTATAGGAGGTTAGAAGGCCGTTTGACTGCAGTGGTCAACCAATGGCTAAGGCAAGAGTAAAAGTGATTATATGTAAGAAAATAATGTCTTAACTGAATCAGTTCAATTTCTTTAGTTCCCAGTTTTTCTTCAGGTAATATGCCAAGATTTGTGACCATTCAATGAACAACCAGTTTAAAATATAGTTTACGATATAGCAACAGGACTGAGTCTGTATGTACTTTGGGACAGTAAGGGAAGTGAACTTTCTCCCGGAGTTTTCTAGGATACTATGGAAAATTCTGGCTCCATTGACTTTTTTTGCCACCAGCTACCGGATATTCCAGATACTGGAATATTTTTAAAAAGTATGATGTCGTTTATGTTTTTACAGTAGAAAAAACAAGAGGGGCTAGTTTGTTTGTTTGTTTGCTTTAAAGACTGATATTCTGCTTAAATTCAATTGGCTTTCACGTAAAATAGAAAGAAAGAAACCTGGTAAAGAAACAACAAACTTTATATAATAATGGAAATCCCAGACCAAAAAAAAAAAAAGTCTTCTGGTTCCAACTGGCTAGCTAGATTTTGCAACAGAGCAAGAATTGCTGTACTTCACAGGTTTCAAGGTTTACTAGGCCTCTGGTTCAAATATGAGAGGTTAGCAGAGGCCAGATGAAGGGCCAGGCTGTGATGTGCAGGAATTTCTAGCTAAGTGAGAGACAAACTACTGGATACTTTTGTGGCTGCGCTGGCAAAAGCAGCTGAACGTGAACCTACGTTTCTCAACAGGAGGAGGGTTGTGATATCAAAGGGGTCAGTATCCTTCGCTTCTGACCTCTCCTCATGCTTTATTGAACAAAAAAGCACATGGATATTCACCAGAATTAATATCTGTACCAAGGAAACAAAGAATAACAGTCCACTAATAGTGGGTTGCCATTGTGTTGGTTACTGAGTTAAAGCAACGTCATACATTTAAGTAAAATCAGTAAGTGCTTTAACTCAAGAGCTTTAATTGGGTTCTGATTTAATTCATCTAGGAAAAGAACAAACGGCAGCAATTGTTGATGGTAAATGTAAGACAGAGAAGACTAAAGGGAAAATAAAGGCAAAGTCCTACAGAGTTTTACATTATACTTCATTCCAGGGTTTGAAATTAGTTGGTCCTGACTTTACTAAGATAATAACTAACTTTAGTGTGACTTTGAGTGAACTCTATTGCTGAGTGGTAAAGGCATTTTTTCACTGGGGAATTGGCTGAAAACTATCTGTTTGTGAGACCAACCGAGAAGTTAGGAGAAAGGAAAGAGAGACAGTCATCTGAGATGTTTTCCCATGTATTTTATGGCTTGAATACCACAGAAAATTAGGATTCTAAATTTTAAAATGTAAAGGTTCTAATAAACTACTTTTAGACAAAGGAAGTTTTCTTTTCTGTGATATTTTTTCCATTATTCTCCATCTGTCTTTTCATATTGTAAGCTCTGGGGGTAAGATCTGTGCATTCAATATATATTTGTAAAGCACTTGGCACTCTCTCTGCACTTAATGCAAACACTAAAAGCCAACACAGTATAAAATATTAGCTCTTCAGTTATATTAAATCAGAATGGTTCACTTAACTCTTCTCTGCTTTCTGTGAAGGATACCAATTAAAGTAGCCCATAAAAAAAAAAAAAAGGTAATATATTAAATGATGGGGGGTTGATATCGTCTAGACTAGTTTTACCCCAGCTAAATTTTTGTGTCATGGTATTTCATTCAACACTTCTTCATGCAATTGAAATTAGAATCAAGGTTGCACCAAAAGATGAACTAACTGAGACAAGCGAGTCCTATTGTAGGCTATTTCCTTCCTTGCTACTTCCTCATAATTTGCTAGAAACAAAGAACATGTCACAGTAGTGTCCTTTCCTGGCTCCAGTTAACCTGGGAATACATAGAGTACACAGAATATTCCCTTCTAAAATTTTTCTTTTATGGCACTATTTAAAGAACAAACCTCAAAAGAAATAGTCTGAATTAAATGAAAAACTAAAGGGGAAAAAAAAAGGAAAGGAAAAAAAAAAAGACCGAGAGAGAAGGGGAGTAGAGCAGGTATACTTCCCCTTTCTTCCCAAGAGGAAAAATTCTGTTAAGTTCCCTTCTAGGCTTGCAGTGAGTCTCACAGGCAAATATGCAGGTATGGTCTTGACAGCTTCTCAGAGGTCTTATTTTTAGAAAGCGTCAGTCACGCCCATCTTCGGAAAAAGCAAATTATTTTAAAACACTCCTGGTTGCTGAAAATCACTATTCTTGTTGAATATCTTAAGGGTATATTAATTGCCTACAGATAAAGATATATTAATTACCTACTGATAAACTCTTCTTTAAAAATGTTGAGTTCCGATAGCAAGCACTTGAAGATAATTAAGAACTTGGGATAATTGAGAAATGTAGGGCACATCCACATACACTCCACATAAGGTTATTCAAGCTAGTCCCAAAAGAGAGGATATGTGTATGCCACAGTGCTATGCCACACAGGTATACTAGCTCATGTATAGGAAGCAGTATAGCTATGTGAATATGGTATTTGCACTGGGACTAATTAGGTCACTTCACTTTTATATTGTGATTGTTTTATTTTCAGAGCCAGCTGGGTATCTTTTCACAGCGCAGTCCTGTTCACTATAGACATACCCTTAAAATTATAGTGTATACTTACTGCTATTCCCTTACATATTCATCCTCTGCACTGAATGAATTCGGATCCCAGTTGGAAAATAGCACACAATTGTTCATAAGCCCTCATGTATCTCCAGAGTTTCCTAACTTTAAATATTTGATTTTTGCCATCTGATTTTTGAAGAGAGGAGGAAACAGGAGCATATTTTTATGTGTTTGTGACAACCCTCCATCCTGTGCTCTAACAAGTATTTGAACTACAACCTTCACAGCTGAGACTGTTATTCCTTGTAGTAGGAGACAATTATTATCTCAGTGGGGAACAGACAAACTGATCATGTCTGATCATGAGGTTTGGAGGGGCCTCAGCATAGGCTGACTTTCTTTCTTCAACTTCCTATCACGGAAGCTTTCGGCCAGATGTGAGGAAAGAATTATTTGAGTTACTTCGGTGCTAGGAAAACATGAGAGACCTTTTATGGCTTTTGCTTTTACAATAACAAATTTTAGCATATTTTGCTCTGAATACAGTTTTTTTTCTAGAGGGGACAGAGTAGAAGACATAATTGAGCTGTGACTGGTAGAAGACAGTGTATAACATGGCTTCTTAAACATAGGTGCTGCTGATCTCAGAAAGCTGTTTAAACAGCTATCCGTGTTTAATTAGACTTGGAGCACTCTGGGGCAAGCTGCGTGTTTTCTGATATACTACCGCAGTCCTAAATGTTGTTGCTTACAGAACCTACTAGTCATCGCAGCAACATATGTGACAAAAAATAATGAATATATTAGTAAAAATACTACACGAGAGTAATGAAAATTGTGTCCAGATGAGGGATTCGGGGGTATTGTGCAAGCTTTTTACTGCACTGCAATTTAGGACTTTACCCCTCAAGAAGTTTCTTAGAGAAAAATAAAAGATAAAAATATTTTTTCATAAATATGCATTTCCTTTTCACAGAGTTAGCATGAAACACTGAATTTTTGTATCTCCCATGATTGAAGTATGAGTAATTGCACATATAATTGAACTGCCAGATATAATTTCTCTGATTAGGAATGTACAGATTTCAGTTTGGTTTTCTAGCTTGAAACTGATCTAGCATCATAGATTTGTAGGTTAATATGATCTATTGAGATAGATTTCCATTGGTTTCTTTGTGCAAAATAAAGTCAGGCAATTCCCAAACACTTAATTCTATTAAAGATTAATTCCATTAAAATGTTGTCATGGTTCTGAAGTGATAAATGTGACAGCAATGAGCTCGATTCATGCCTGGGATACACTAAATTTTACAAGCCACATCTCTGAGAGCAGATCTTTCAGATGATAGGGAAATTTTGTCTGGATGTGGGCTACAACCACATAAAGCATGTATGATTTCAGGAAACTGGAACCAATCTATTCAGTATTAAACTGCCAGGGTGTCCGACTATACATTAAAGCTCTCAGCAAGCTGTGGAAATGTTAGAAGACAGTAAGAAAATCATTGCTTCCTTTCTCCTGAACCTGAACCCATCTTTACCAACTGTTTACATCACACTCTCCCTATATTTGCAATGCAGACTTTATGACTTAACGGCTTTTTGCTCAAAGTCATAATTTTCATCGTTCCTGGATGTCTTATTTAGCCTGTGTTTTGCAAGACACAGCAGAAGAAAACCCAGGAGGTTTGGTACTGCACTCACATCACCCAGACCTTTGCAGAAGCAGCAAGAGAGGGTCAAAGGCACTTTGGGGAAAAAAAAAACTCTAGAAATGAGGTAGCCACTGCAACGTGAGACTTAACCAGTTATCTGTAGTATCTCAAACTCTACAGGCTGAGATGGAAAACAATTATATTAGCAAAAATTCCCTTTGAAAATCCTGCTTTCTAATGGAGAAATCACAAGGCAAGAGAGTGGAGGAAGGGTCATGGGAGCTTTTAAATTAAACTAGGGAATGAAAAATAACACCCCTGTCACAATGAACAGTAAAACTTTCCAGTACAGTTCAGACCTACTTGAAAGGCTGTGAGACATGTTACTGAAATTAGAAATACTGTTTCTGCTGAATTGAGGTGCAATAACATACGAGTTTTTCTAGAACACATATATTCTTCCGAGTACAACCAAAGAAGCATATAAACTCTGAAAAGGATACTTGCAAGATAGTTTAGTTAACCTAATATACTTCCAATCCATCAACTAAATGGTTCAAATATTTTCAGTATGCTAAAAGTAAATAAGTGAGGCAGGGTTCATAAATTCAACATATTGCTTTGTTGTCTGTGAAGTTATACTGATTTTCCAATTGGAGCAATTATAGCATTGTCATATATTTAATAAATCCTTTTATTAATTTTTGATGCATATAAATATACAAAAGTCATAAATATGAACAAATAGCACAGAAAGAGAATAATACTGAAGAAAATGCAAATTATATTGGCTTATAATGCCAAAAATAATCTGCGTTTCTAGATCACTTTCCATTCAGATGTCTCCAAACATCCTACAAATATTAGGTAATTTCAAGGCTTCTGTGAGAAGAGGAAACATTAACATCTCTGTTTAAACTAACTTCAATTTTATAAGTGCCTGTTAATTTGGGATACCTGTCCGGAGAAGGGGGCGGCTCAAAGAGGAATGGGCTACCAGGCTAAAGGAGGAATGGACTATCAATATGAAATCCTGAACAATCAATAATAAAAATGGTGCTTTTTTTCATCGATTTCCTTAAGGGTTTCCTGGGTCTTTGAAGAAGATGACAAGTGTGTGTCAGGAAAAGAATATAGTAATAGAATATAGTATAAAAGAAACTAATTTTCAGCCCTGTTTTCCATCCGCCAAATCATCCTGTCCTTCTGTTCTTGTTAGGGTTTGAACATCACGGCTCAGTAACAGGAGATCAAATTCTGCTATTCCACCTCCCAGCATGACACCTTACCCCTTGAGGAGATCCAGTGTTTGCAGCCGCAATCGCTCTGTGCTATTTGCAGTTGAGCTTCTTGTCCAAGAAAGCTCTTTCTTCAATAACGATTGAGGCAGCCTCATTCTGCCACCGAGAATGAGGCATATTGTCCTCCCATTGTCTTTTCAGACTCTATAGAAATTTCTTGTCTTCTGTATTTTAGGTTTTAACACCACATTAAAAAGAATACGAATAACAAAACTATAATGTTCCCTATATGTCTTGAAAGGGAGGTAGTCTGATACAACCTCCTCTTTGCGCAAAGTATTTGTCTGGAGAATAATGACATTTTAAAATATCAATACAATTATCTCAACAGACACAGTAACAGAAAGGTCTTTTTTATTTCTTAAAAAGAAGCAAAATAAAACAGAATGAAAAAAAGGAAAAGAGAAGGTGTATCCTATTCAGAGATCTGAATTTGTACCTGCTAGCTACATACTACATCAACGCACTTGACAGAAAATTGATCCAGCAGTTATTTGAGGACTACGTAACCCAAATCCGTATTATGATGTTGGGGAAATGTCCTGGTTTCAAGAAATTAAACGAGCCTTAATCATTTCAATTCACCAGTCTCTTATGATTTGTTCATATGATTTCACTAAGTAGTTTGATACGTTGTTTAAGAATATTCTGTTAAATTAGTAATATTTACAAGAATTTCTCTCCATCCCTGCAGGGATAATAGAACATTATAACAGTTCTCTCACAGAGAAAGCTCTCTACTTTCAGCTCCTTTTCTGTTAAATCTGAAAATCAGCTTGCCTTCCTAGCAGCACTGACACATTTATTCAGTGTAGATCAAACAAAGGGGTGTAAAATGACAAGGGAAAATGCGGGGAGACTGGTAATGCTAAAGAGGACACCAAAATCCCCAGAAAGAGGACCTGGAGTAAGAAACCTCTGTACAGGATGCCTCACAACGGTTTGCCAGGACCATGACGCTTTTATAGATAATTTGGGGGTTTGTCCTCAGGTCTTACGCGTCTTCTGTAACACCCGGGGACCCTGGGAGCTCTGCAGGAAGCCAGAATACAATGTACAGACAGAGGTTCTGGTGTCTTCTCCTTCACCTGCTTTCCTTCGCTTGGCTCAAACATACCACATAATGTTACTTAAAAGTCATAATCTTGCGCAAAATGTATTTTGGGGGAATGATAATGGATCGCACAAGATGCAAATATCACAGAAGAGCCCCTTTCAATCCCCATACCTACATGCTCATGCATAAAAAACATGTTGGCGTTGACTGATGATGGCTTCTAAATATGACAGATCACAAATTTCGAGCTCATTTGTTTCCTTCTCTTTCATAGAAGATCTGATTATCGACTACGAAATTTACCTAAATAAAGATTGTGTGTGGAGCAGATTTTACGCCTTTAATTACAAAGAAGAGTTAGTTATCGTTGTACCAGCCTTCCTCTCTGTTGCACGCTGATTTCACGCAGTCCTTACAGAGAAAGCAGCGCCTACAAAATGGGACTGCAGTGAGCAGGGCAAGCCTGAGAGGGGACCTGTTGTAAACGTGTCACCTGGGTGGGTCCGCGGAGGCTTCCTGGCAGGCTTTTGAGCCTGGGGAGTCCTGGGTTCGAGTGTGCTTGGTGGGAGCCCCCGATAGTAAGCCTCTGTTTTTAGCAAGTGAGGGGGTGGTTCATAACTTTGGGAGAAGAGGGCTGCGAACTGCTTTGCTTTCAGGCCTTCCGACTGCAGCGGTGGCAGGTCTGGCTTCAGTTCTGAAGAGAGAGAGGGTTTTTTTGCCAAATTTTCTAACCCAAGTACCTGCATTGTTACATGCTTAGCGCTGACATGCAAATACTGACGCTCATACATATGTATGAATGTGTCAGTGTCGGTCTTCAGCCGTGGATAGCTGTATGCTTGACTGGCATGTGTGTTGCTGATTACTTGATTTTTGGATTCCAATGATTTTTTGAGACAGCTGAAACCCCAATTTTTTGCATTTTGTTTATTTAGTGAAATATCAAAAAAAAAAAGAAGAGAAGGCGAAGGTTGATTTAAGTTTGGAGTTTTGTTTTTCAAGGTTTTTTTTTTTTTTTCTTTGGCTTTGGTGTTTTCTCTTAAGCTGTGTTTCAGCTTGCAGCAAGTGGTTGGCCACCCCTACCCTTCTGGTTCCTTGCTTTCTTTTACACTCTTCCAGAACATGTTTCATGCCTTCCCTCTTTCTTGTTTAGACTAAATTAGCCAATGAACAACCTGACCCAGCTGCTTAGCTGTTCCCTGATCTGCATTTTACTTCTTAATGAGCTCAGAGTGACAAGCTATTTAGGCTGCTCGTTCCAGCATCAGCTCTGACTCCATCTGTAACTTTAGTGCCACTTCTTTGTCAGCAATGCCAATTACAAATGTGTGCCTTTCTAATTTACAGCACTCTAGTTATAACGCCCACGCTGTGCTCCGTGTGTTCTCTCTTTGCTTCTACTGTTTGTAGTCACCTGAGCAGACCTTCAGATTGTCGGAGCAGGGGTCTGCTACATGGCTGGCATTGATCAGCTATCTATAGCACCATATACGATTTGGCACTGCGTACATCATTTGCTCCCTTTCATCTGCCCGGAATTTGGAAAGCTCCGTCGGTTCACACGGGGTTCTACGAACCTGTCTGTGCATTGATCCTTCTGTGAACTGGCAATCCTGGAGCAAATGTGTTCCCTCACATATGATACCGCAATATGGGAAAAAGAATTACTTACTATGCATCTGCAGGGTTATATTATATTTTTCTTGGCCTCCCCCACGTTCATCTGCAGAAAAATCTTAAATATGTTCCTCTTTTGCCCATGAGCAATAACTAGGACTCGATCCATTTCTTTGTGTGTATTGCTAAAAATGCAGAACATCCTGAAGTTTCTGCTCAGGAAAGTACAATTGCAGTAAGCAGTCTCCATTTCCAGTGGCTTATAATTTGGTCTGCTGAGCAGCTGAAAATGAATCTGCTCTTTTCTGTTGCTGTTGCTGCTGCGTGTGCATCCTCTTTTGAACAGTTGGTCTTCTCAGGACTAAGACTCGTATCTAGAAAGATGTTTAAGGGGATACTAAAGGAAGCAATCTGTTTGGCTCATTAGATTCTCAAAGAGACAGTTCCTCAGACTTAATGGCCGGTATATTTTAAATTAATTAAAAGAGATAACTACTTCACATTGTTCATAATCTACTTTTGGTTTTTCATTCCATCATGATTCTGCTGCTGTTCCAATTGGTTGGATGTGGAAAGACCATTATTATCTCCAGCCATGCTGGAGAGTACAAGAACAGTCTTAGACTTGGTGGTTTCATCTGTGACTGTTTTTCCTTCTGCTGATTTTTTCCCTCCGTGTTTGGGCCATACCTTAGAGAACATGGAATACCCTCAATTTTTGTAAGAAGTGTGAGGAATGCGGGAAATCCCAAGAAATGCATCGAGTAGGATTTAGTGCATATCTGTTAAGGCAGGACACCAGGTTTCTGAGAGTTGCCAGGCTAGATTTCTTTTTGCGGTGCTTTCAGCTGAAATGAGTGCCCATCCGCCAAGGTGCTCCTGAAAGGATTAAAGGCATGGACAATAGAAGTAGAATTTGGCTTGATGTGTAGTACAAAGAAGCAGGAGAGTGCAAAAATTTAGCATCTATTTCTACATTATTATTTTATTTTCAGGGAAAAAAAAAAAAAAAAGAATGAGTCTTGGGGTAAAATTATTACTCACAGGGTAAAATTGTTGGAGATGCGTGTTGCATTCACATACGTAACAGACAGAAGCTGTAAACCAGAAATTCTTGTATTAGAAAGTTTAGATCTTGAGCCTGTAAAACTATCCATGTAGACTGCTGAGTTCAAATAGCCCCATTTGACAAGGCTGTGTATGGATTGATTTTGAACCATTTATGATCTAATAACTATTCTGACCATAATTCAGTTTTGCAGAAGAACAAAACAGCTATGGACAAACTGCTCAGCATTTAGAGTTTTACGAACATCTGATTATTAAAAATGCCATCAAATTTTCAAATGTAATTAGAAATTCTACTCCAAATGCTTCTGCAAAGGGAAGGTATATTTGGGAAAATTCACAAAGGTTGACATATACAGCTAGCATAGTGGAGAACTGAACAACATATCTGGTTTCTTATATTAAACAAGTATAGAAAGCGTAAGTGATGTTGATAGCCAAACCTGTGACCTTTAATTTTTAATACTGCAGGATACTGTTTATCTCTTTGTTGAAGATTCCTCGCTGAAAGGCCAGAAAAGCTGTGAAAATTATGGTCAAAATTCTAAAATAAAACTATTAGAATTGGTGTTTGTGCCTCAAGAAATTAGAATTACTTTTTTTCTCCTGTTTTGAGTAGCTCAAGCTCATTTGAAAGGGAAGAATTACAAATGTTTTAGTCTACTTTCCACATGAGAGACTGTGTTGATGTCTGTAAGTGTCACAGTTAAATAACTTATTTTAAATTAGTGTGGAATTCTACGCATATGTAAGAAGGAGCAGATTCTCTCTTTACCTCTATCTATTTTTAAGTCTATTGCTATCAAGAGTAAAAGTATTTTAGACAAATTATTTTAGGTGCCGTAAGGAGATGTGACTCTGATCACAGAGTCTGTTTTCTACTGTTGTCTTCCTCCTCTGTCTCTCCATTCTTTCTTTTTTTTTTTAGGAAACATGCTTGGGAAAGTGCCGGAGGGACAAATGTAGAGGGGTATGGATGCTGTTGTGGTCAGGCTATTCCTCCGCTGGTATAACAGCTACAGGGCATGATTACAAACTGGCACAACTTAGGGCAGCCCTGAGGCTGCTCAGAATTGCACTGGGGCTGAACAGTCCCCAGATGGCCCTGGGAGCTGGGATTGCCTTTGTCACCATCTTCCATTCCTGCACCGAGAATACTTAAGGCAAGGAAGGAAAATCTGGCAAGTGAGCAAATCTGGAGAGTTATGAATGTGTCATTTTTAAGTAGTAACTTTTAAGATGTATAGGATCAAGATTTCCTCATTAATTTCCATTGATACTACATCAGCTGAAGAACTACTCTGTCAAGATGGGTCATTCTTTCACAGCCTTTTTTCTTTCTCGATATGTCCTTTTTTCTTGTGGGCTAAAATTAATAAATTAATACATTTTAAGTCCGGAAATATGCATGACAATATTTTAGTTTAACTTCCTGTATTACATAGGTCATTGAATCTCATCCTGTAATTTCTGCATTGAACCCTCTAAGTTGTAGCTGAGGTAGAACGTACCTTTCAAAAAGCTATTCAATATTGATTTAAGGACTCCTACTGATAGGGAATCTACCGTGGCCCTCGGTAATTTGTTCCAGTGATTAATTACCCTCAGTGTTAATATTGTGCATCTTATTTTCAATACGTCTCTCCTTTCAATACGCCTCTCCTTTAAGCACAGTTTCAATGGGCAAGACAGGAGATTTTTCACACCTTTCTATGGAGAACTGCTCAGCACCAGTCTACCTGAAGCAAATATATTGTTACTTCCTTATTGCTCCCATGCTGTAATGATGCATTAATAATCTTATGAAGCTCCCTGAGTACTATAGGTATACCTGTAAATAACAGGGGCTCGAGCATGACATAAAATCAGATCCCCACCTCCCGATGATTGCACAGGATGCTGAGGGTGAGATGTTGTGTCCATCAGAGGGGCTAAGACTGCAGGTGTACTTACTCCCTGGCCTGTACTTAGCAGCCTCAAGGATTTTTCATACATTTCCATAGAAGTTAACACCATCATGTAGGTGGCTGGAGGATATCAGCCTCCCTCTTTAATTATAAAACATAAACCATTACTAAAAGGAAATCAAAACCTTTGCTTATTTTCAGGCTAACTGATGCTGCAAGAATAGCCAGTGGTTAAGAATTGGTTGCATCGCTTTCAATGCAGGCTAAAATCTTCTGTTCACAAATTAAGCAGTGCTGTTGGTGTACGTTTTTCTCTTTGCTTCTTCATCTCCAAATGTGCTTTAGTCCTAACCTAGAGGGACCACCTGTGAGCGAGAGGGTAGTTTAGTCTCCATGCTTATTCACTCCTTGGTCTCTCTGCTGAGACTGTCAAGCCAAGAATGCCAATTAGTTCAGCATTAACAAGCCTCTTTATGTGTTCTATTGGGCCTAAGAATTGACAGCTTCAATTCTGAATTTCCTTGGTTATGTGGATTTATGTTAAATTCTTGTTTCTCATGAAAATGCTCTCAAGCCACTGGTTGGGCTGTAACTAATTGTTCCAGAATTAGAAGTGGGCGCAAATCAAAATCTGGTCAGGTTACCCTTGGACTTGGATACACTACCAAATCTAATCTGTACAGCTCATGCTTAACTGTGTATACAACGCTTCTCTGAAATAAACTCTTTTGTCTAAAGCTGTGAGAGGTTTCCATTTTATATCGATGGCCGTGCATGGGCCCGATCCAGAAGCAGAGACTGGGGTTTGAAGCAAACCCTGTTCTGGGGCAGATTTTGGAAAGTGAAAGAATTTTAAATCCACATTCTATATAGGCTTCTTTGTACATTTGGGTCGATCTTAGCCCACGCCCGTAAAGGCACTGGAAGTGCTGACTGTTTACGGGCTACGTTAGGGACATTGTGCTTTCTCCCTTGTTACCCTACATACTTAGGAAAAGATTTCGGTAAAGTCCAGAAAACCATGCTGCCCTGCTTCACCCTTCTCCTTCTTGTGCCTTATTAAACCCCTCTGAGGACCATAAAGAGAAAAGCTGACAATGGTTAAGATACTGTATTGCTGGGATCACAACCTATCTCGGTATCCCGTGTTTTCTCTTTGCGTCCTTGTGCCTACCCCTCCTATGAGATCTTTCACAAGACGCGGCAGGACCGATATTTTTGCGCCTGTTTGTGCAGCGTCCGACCCCCTCGGGGTACAGATTTATGGTGTAGATCCCTATGCTTCACAGTAAGACCAATATGCAATAATCTATAAGCGCCTGCAAAAAAAAGAAGGTAAAATCAGAGAGATTGTTTCTAACTCTCCTTTTTCACGGGCTGTACGGCAGTAGTCAGCACGCCTGAAAAATGTCTCCATGCGTGTTGTTTATAGCCTCGTTGCATTAGTCAGCTTCCTTTAATAAATCAGATACAAGTTGTGACATGTTGTTAATTCGATCACTAATAACCTGCTCAAATTGCAAATCTATGTCAGCAGGTTGGTGTTGATTAAGTTGTAGTCACTACTAACATATTGTTTTAAATGACTGATAAATTTTATTTGCTGCGGTGATAGACTGCCTGCTCTGTTGTGGTTTGGGTTGGTGGTTGTGGTGGTTTTTTTTTTTTTTTTTTTCCTCCCCTTGTAAGCTTAGAAAATGACACAAATAGCCCTGAGGTGGTCCTCTATAGGCCTTTCTCTTCCTCTGTTCGCTGCAAAGAGAGCTGGTAGCCACTAGAGGGGAGGAGACTGCCGGCTTTACCGAGCGCTTCACGCTAGAGCTTGAAGGTGCAGAGGCTGTCACAAGACTGGTTGCCCAACGAAATGGTTTAAAATATGTTATGAAGGTTAGTAAAAAATAAAAATAAAAAAAAAATGCTTTTCCCCCCGACCCCACTCCCCTTAATGCATTTGAAATATTAATTTCTCAGCACATTGGCTCTCTTTGGAGTGTTGCTATCTCAGGTGATAACTGGGGGAGGGAAAAAAATCTACGGTAACAAACATTTGAAATGTTATGTCTGAAGGTAATGTGTTAAATCTTTCAAAGCAAATGTTTTATTCGCTATGCAAGGATACTGGCAAATCAGGGCGTGGGCCAGGAATGGTGAACGTTTGTCTCCTATGTGAAATGAGAAGTTTTGATTTTATGTGTTCGAAGTTTCCAGCCATTCTGTCCATTCCCCTCTTCCCCCCCCCCCCCCCCCCCCCCTGAACTATTGATGCTGCAGAAATGACTAAACTAGTAGAAAACTTAAGCATCGCTCTTACAAACTTTTTGAAACATATAGGTTGGGTTACATATAACCAAATCTAAGTCAGAATAGCAGAAATACTCATTTTATCATCCGTAGATGGATAATTATATATTTCTGTCTTTATCCATACAGTCTGACCTTTTTATTTTATTTTTTAAAACAGAGTAAAATTCTTGGTATTGTTAAAGAGCTATAATGTAGAACTGTAGCTTGTTACACTTACTCTCCTGAGTGTAATTGCACTAAGATCATTCAGTTTCCATTTGGAAAGCCAGTGGCAATTACTGGAATACAATGTATCATGCATTTGCTCACTGGATATAAAACGTATATACTAATTCGCAATAAAATGTAACAGCTGTCAGTGCATTTTCTGCTCTGTTACTTCAATAAATTGGAACTCTGACTAGAAAATGGGAATATTGCATTTTTACACACTCCGTAATGTGTTTGCTTTTTGCAAATACAATTTATTTTTTTCATGACAAAAATTGTGGTTTGTTATTACTGCTAGTGGATAAATATTCTTATATCAGAATGAATTACACATGGTATCTGTAAAGAAGTAGTAATATTTTCTGCTTTTTATTGTAGCCTGTCTCCAGTAAACAAAATGCACTTAACCTACTTCTGTCACATACTGGGTATATTTTTTTTTTCTCATTGCAATGGTTGGGGGAGGGGGGCCGGGGGAGTTTATTTTACCCTGCCTTTGCAGGTATTTGAATAACTGGTTAACATTTTGTAGGAGGCCGTTATTTCCCTCTTGGATTTCTTTTTATTTTTATAAACCTATATATAGATAAATAGTTCTGGAAGACAGTTATTAACCGTGATTCCTCACATCATGAACTAGTGCATCTGAGTTTTATTTAAGATAAAATGCCTGCACATTTGTGTAATTTTGTTACTTGGGGTCAGACTTTTCACAGATAATTAGCCTTTTACACACTGTGAAATCAACCTGCATTGGTTATTTGGCTAGACTCTTTGCTTCTGTTCTTTATTTCCCAGAAGGTTAACGTGCTGAAAATCTAGCTGCAAGCACATAGTACTGTCTCTTTGTGTTGCTAATTATCCCGTTGCATAATTATTAATATCAGGAGCAGGAAGAGGAAACAAGCACACCAAATAGTCGTGAATACTAGTGTTCTGGCAGGAAGCTAGTCCTGCATTAATAAAATGTGCCTGTGCCAATATCACAGAAGATAGGAGCGTTCCTTGTTAAGGATCATTTATTAACTGAGATCATCTTTTAGTTCGCCTTGGGGTAATGACTAATGTCAATGGCAAATTTCACAGTTGTCTAGAGAAATGAATTAAATTTGTAATAAAAAGCCCTTCGGCTTGTTGTACATGTTCATTTATTGGAGTAGTTGAACTAGGAGAACTGTAAGGCAACCAAGAACATCGGCTTAATTTTCCTTACATATAATAGTGACCTTTAGCTTCATATTGAAAAAGTTACCTATTATAGACTGGTAAATTAAATGAGAAGTTCCTCTAATGCAAAATAAACTAAGTGACTGAGCTAAGTTAAACGGCCCTTGAGCTTATGAGTTTTTTGGCAGAAACAAATTCTCTTTTTTTCTACATCTCTTCTGCGCAAGCCTTCTGAAGGTGGTTTGGTGTCTAATCAGTCAGATAAAACCAAATAAAGCGGGATACTGAGAAGCAGTTAGAAACCCATCCTGAAGGATATCAGGGTGATTGCAAACTTGGGATAGTGGCGCTTTGCGTATTGTGCAGTTTTCTTTGAAAACTTTCAAATGTTCTCTCTATGTCTTCTTTCCTATAAACTCAAAGCAACCTGCATCAATTTATGAAAAGGGTGGGTCGTTGTGGTTTTGGTTTTGGGGGGGGGGGATGTTGTTGTGTTGTTTTGTTGTGGGTTTTTTTTTAATTTTTGTGTGCATTAAAAACCAGAAGCAAGTCTTAGAATATGGTGACTGCAGAGGCTAAAGATGAAATTGATAGGAAAATATCAAAAATGTAAGGAGAAATGACATGCACCAGAGCACAGACAGAATGAGAATTAAAATCATCCCCTGCTCCTAGGTCAAAGGACAAGAGAGTTTCTGATTTCAGGGTGTGTATAGTTTAGCCTTGAGAAAGATAATAAGCCCCGTCCCACTAGCTATTTAATACAGACTTTATTTAATTGTTAGTGTGGTAGGCTTCTCTCTCTCAAAGACATGCCACACCTTACTGAACTCAAGAAAAATATGGGGAAAATCCCAGCAGACAGCAATAGAATAATCCTGCAGCTGCTGAAAGAAAAGGTGGGAATATATTTACTTTGCCATCAACACCTGGTTGGGCTCAGGATGTACTTATATGGTGAGCCCCCAAATCACACTGAGGTGCTTGGAAAATGGTCTAAATAAAAACAAGAGTGCTGTCTTGCTCTGCGTGTTTGTCAAAGTTCATGACAGAACTGAGTGTTTTCAAAATCACTTCTGTGTTGTTTATAAATTCTTCAGTTAATTCTGTGTGGTAGGTGTTCTTGTGTGATCTGGTGATAAATCCGGTGCTTATTTCCATCAAAATTAATATGAGAGACATCTAACAGTCCTTATTTACTCCAAAGGATCCTGATGTTCTGAAAGTTTTGTAGATGTGAAATTCTCTGTCTCCACTACGCAATAGCAAAAAAAAAAAAAAAAAAATTTGGAAGTTTGGTAAGAAACTGCATATTTAAATGGATACTTTCCCCATAAAATCCTTTTTTTTAGTAGTTTGTCAGGTGAATAAAAGGATGTTCTTACTATAACTGACGAGGCTTAGCAAGGAATTTGGAGTGACTAGTAAAATCCTGAAAATGCAAATGTCAATAGAAATTCTTAACAGCTCCCAGGGCAAACCGTAGGTTGTTAACAGAGGGACGGACATAGGAAGTCTTTAAGGAATTTTGGCAATTCTTGTCTACATTATTGTCGTGTGACCCAACTCAGGAGCGAATTGTTTCAAATGTAAAATTAGTCTGTGGAGAAAAGGATATAGTCAAGTGTAATATCCAGAGATTGTAATATATCCACAGGGAGTCAGTGTTGCCGGGGGTCTTTTTTGCACCACTCAGCTAATGGACCCAAACTAGGGAGGCAGAAAATAGGGAGTTAAATGCAGAGGTACAAAGCTGCTAATGGTTACTGTTTATTTTTTCTGACAGAGGAGGTCAACTTTAATTTTGTATCTGTCACATGCCTGAATTCTAATGCATCATCTTAGCAGCTTTTAAGAATATTCCAGAGATGGGTACCGGAAGATAATGCAGAAATGAAGCATGGTGGTGTTCGTAAGTGGGGGAGGGAAGCTGTAAGCTTACATTGTACTTTGGTGTAAATCATTGCTAAGTTTAGCGGGGCAACTCTCTTTCTTTAAAGTCCAGATTCATCTTCATGATAAGTAATTAAAGAGAAATTGTCATCTACGTGGCTCTGAGTAAAATCCAAAAGTTCATCTTTTACTTTATTTTTAAATCCAGAAAATTATTTTAGAATATCTGTTTCTCAAGAAGTAAAAAGGGGGTTTTTTAGCCGTATGTAGTGAAATTGTATTTTCTCGCTAGCAAGAACGTAGAGTAGCGAGAGACTTCCATTTCAAAAAGGCTCTTCTAAAATCCAGCCATTGAAAGTTGTGAATACGGTAAGCAAGCCCTGTGTTTTTAAAATAAATATTCTAATGCCTGCTCAGAATGTGGGCATGGGTATGTACAAAAAGTATGTTATACATTCAGTTTTCAGTATGTTGACTTAAGGGGTTTTTTTTGAAGGGAAAGAAAAAAAAAAGTATAATCAAAACTAAAACTTGATCTAAGCATGACAAAAAAATCACTAATTGTGGAGGCGATAAAGGCAGCGAGTGTACACAGGTAGTTGCAAATTTAAATATACAGTTCTCCGAAGAGAATTAAGATTTGTCTTTATGTTTAAGGAAGAGGAGAGTAAATTCCATGCAATTTTCTTCCTCAAGTTTTTCTGGGAGGTGTGTGACTGATAATATAAAACACCTTTTAAAACACTCAACCAAACAAATGTCCTTGCAGCCAGGAGTATGAAAGTGTGTTATTATTATGCAATTAAATGAAACGATTGAATACATATCTTCTTAAAATTCAAGCTCCATCATCGGCATTTACAAAATGAATACCTTGAATACCTGCAGCACTTGTCAAGCTGCTTCAGAAATTTTGGTGTGAGGAATATCTGGAATTTAGGCTGTCCTTAAGCAAGTTAGTCACATACGGATTTAAGCACCTAAGTTTGAAAGTGCTGGCTTGCTTTTGAGCTTTTGGTGTTGTTTTATTTTTTGCAATTCTGTTAGTCACCTTTAGGAAAAGATCTTTAGTCTCTGCTCTATAAGCTTTCTGTTTGCTTAAACTAAATTCGGTATTTTCTACCAAGAGGTATTTTCTTTTCTGGGTTAGCTTGTTTTTTAATAATTCCCCCCCCACCCCCACCCCCCCCCTCTTTGTAAACTGGAGTATTTACTTTTCACAGCCTTCGCTGACCAAGAAGTAAAGCAGCATGGGAGGAATAAAGCAGATATGGGTGGGGTTCTCTGAAACAGATTCATTTTGTCTCTGTGCATTTCTCTGCTGTGGAATAGACTTTATGCTTATTCACAGAGAGGGAGTTTAGAAATGTTTTTAGAAAATGCAGATGTGCAAAGCATTCTTAATAAGGATGGGAAAAGAGTTTGCACTCCCCTTTTAACCACTCTCTCACCTCAGCCCTTTTCAGCATGTAACCTTATTCTCTGTGGGATTACTTGGATGAAAACCAATTAGAGAACTGCTCACACAATATAAATGCATACAGATTAGTACAGATTGAACAGTACCAATGCCAACTAATCATACAGTATATAAAGTCCTAAACAATATAGATATTAAGGAATGATGGGGAAATGGACTCATATTGTTATAAAACTGAGCACAAAATGGAAGCAGCATAAAACTGTTTATTTAAATAATAAATAAAGTATAGGTTTTCTCTTCCCCCCTCCTTCTTTTCTTTTCCCTTTGTGGCAATCTGCCCATAGACAAACTAAGTATACCAAAGAAAAGTCAGCCTACATGTTTTCCTGGGTATTCCTCATGCCTTCGTGGTAACATTACTTCATTGTTGTTGTTTTTTGTCCTTTAACTGCCCGTCCCCTCGATAACCTCGAATGCAGCGCTTGTTCTCCAGCTGGGACGAGAATGAGAAAGTGGGCTCCTCTGAGGAGGATGCTGATGCCACTACAAAGGTGTCTGGGAGGGACAAACAGAGGCTGTGAATATAACTGAGTTATTTTAATGCATGGCCCCCAAGGACTGTGAGACCTGAAGGGTTTGTTTTGCTGAGTGAATCCTGCAAGAGGACGACTGCAGAACCATGAGATCAGCCATTGTTTTCCTTTGCGTTGATGTTGTCAATTCCTGACATTCCAGGGAGAATATTTTGAGGAAAATACAGTACTTTTTTTCTCTTCAAGCCTGTTGCCCAGCAATGGACATGGAATGATGAGAAAATGCAAGTCTCCTTCAGGTTTCATGCTCTCTTCATACTACGAAGTCTGTTCTGATGTGCCTACAGCTTTGGTCATTTTTTTTTTCTTTAGCTTTTTCTGTTATTATTAATAGGAAAATGTTTTAATTATTAAAATTAGAACTAGGCTTTCTGACTAGCAGTAAACTTTTCCTACCTCCCTCCTCTGATGTTTCTTTGTTATATGTAATCATGGTGAAACCTTCTGACTTTTTAAAGTAATATCACAGACCTTTTTCGGTCTGTTCCTAATTGGAGCCATGTGAGGTACTCGTTATTTACTTTAATATTGAAGGGCTTTTTAATCCTTGAAAAACATTTTGGCAATAGTCTTGAAATAATGTGCTAGCAATTTTGAGTGGCTGCTCCATATCTTCTCCTGGGCGTTTGTCTGACGGATCTCTTAACTGCTGAACTAAATTGTCCACTTACTATTATAGCAAAAATAAGAGATTAAGTCTATCTAGCTATAGCTACAAACCAAAAGCGAAAGACAAAACCACACATAAAAGAACCGAGTCATACTCAGATTGGCAAAAAAATATCAACTTGAGACAACTAAAGAAAACAGAATAGTTTACAGGATAGATTGGTGTATACATCGGTCTTCTTCAGAACAGCTGTCATTTTTAGACCAGCAGTGATTATGCATTGAATTTTACTCTGAAAGTGTTTACTACAGCATTCAGAAAAAAAAAGGCTAATTACCGTAGTAACTCCCGGTACTATACGGTGTCTGTTTGTCTCTAGCTTCAAAGAAGAGAGAAAAGAAATCTCTGCTACCATGCTTATTACATAATTTTAGCTGGATTTCCGTGCTCCAGTTTTAATAGAGATGTGCAGGATCTCAAATGTCTGCATTCATTAAGCTCTCACTGCTCGGTTCTGTAGCTGAAACCCAGAGCCAAATCTTGACATGTGTGCTTAGGTATTAATTATGTCCAAAAAGGAGCATTGGATAGGCCCTTGTGCATGACACCTTCATCAGATGATGTCTAGGTGCCATCATTTCCTCAGCTGGAATAGTCTAGTAATGATCCCCCAATCATGAAAGAAAGTCATTTTAGAAGTGATGGAAAGAGAGAGCAACAGCTAGCGGAGAGCCTGGTACTTAAGCGGTGTGACTTGTTAGTGCCACAGAGCAGGAGAGGGCAGCAGGGTCCCACTGTCTGGTCTGAGTTTGTGCAATACACTCCTCACTCCATGTTTTGCTCTAGATTTACAGTCTTTGGAGGCAAAGCTTATCGCTTCTTTGGTGGAGCTCTTCATTTCTGACCTCAAATGGAAACACATATTAGCAAATACAAGGGACTACTTTGGGGCTTCTGGATTTTGCCTGGAGATAGCATCACTGGGGTTATTCATGCCAAGTCTCATTTAATCTGAAGGAGCACTGACATTTTTGCATAAGAAATTCAGATCTGATCATCCTAACCTTAAAAAGGAGTAACTTCTTATCATTAATATGAATGATTTCTCAGATTTTCCAGAATGAAATTTATTTTTCCTCAAATGCCTTGCATTGTCACTGTCTCATTACTGCCCAGCCCACCCTGGTCCAGCTTTAGGAAGGAACCGGTGGCCTCCACTGCACTGCTCTGGAGTGCCAAACCCCGATCCTCCTCAAAAGGCAAAATCATTCCTGCTCATTTCATCTGAATGTTTAAGCCACATGAGGAGATGTTATTACTTACTATAATAACCAACACTGCAGATGGGAAGTTTTCATTTAGAGCACTTTGCCACATCACCTATCATACCAAGTTAAATTAAGCATAATTTTAAAATAATTATTCCCATCTAACAAGTAGGACTATGTTCTGCACGTGGTCACTGAAGATTTATGTTATTTTCCTATCTGTCACAGATTTATTGAGGACCAGTCAAGGAACTGAGGCATCACAAGCCCAAAGGGTTTAAAATAGAGAAAAATCTATTAGGTCGTCAACTCCTCCCTTCTGCTGGAGGAGACTTTTTACTGACAGCATAGTCTGAAGTGCTTTGTCCAGTCCACTTTTTAATGACGCTTGTTGTCTAGAAATTCTGGCAGGAGAAACAATGTTTTACAGAAAAAAAAAAAAAATCAGTAGACAAAGACTACTAACATAGGAAATTATATGGGGGTTAGGGGCTTTATGTAAGTTTTTTGCAGTCTCAGAAAGCACTTGTGTAGAACCAGTGAAGAAAGTCTGGGTCAGCTGAGAGAAGATGCCCACAGTTTTTGAAGATAAACCACAAATGATAGCAGAGCATTGATTTTTTAATAACAATTTTTATGTTGTTCTATAAAAATGTATTGGTAGAAAAAAAAGTAAAGGATGGAGGGTTGCATTTGAGTGGACAAAGGAGAAAATTGGCTGCCAAGGGTAATAGAAGCGCAGTGCAACACTATTTCTGTTTCAGGTATAGGAGGGTGTAAGAAAGCAGCACACTGTTTACTGATTCGTCTCAAAAAACACGCTGCATCCTGAAAACCTGCCAGAACTAACAAGACATCATGGGTGAATTCCTTTTCCTCAAGAAGTAAGCAAGCAAGCATCTTGCCATGGACTTCCTTGGGGTTAGAATTTCACACAACTGTTGAAATTTCTGTCGTGCAGTGTGGAGCCGAGGGGTCACTGGAACTTCGACTCACGAATATGCGTGCACGGTGCTGTACTAGGAGGTGAAACGCGGGCTTCAAAGAAACAGGGAGAAGCCAAAGTCTGGCATGCTTTCCGTACCATCTCCTGACCGGGTTTCATTTCTACTAGGCTGATACTAATCCCAGACATTTCTTATGAGTTTGCATTCCTGAGAACAATAACCTACCTGAAAGACTGTGTTTTCTCTAATTCCATTTTAATATCCTGTTCATGTTCCTGAGTGTGTAAGTACGTGATTGATATGTTATTGTTATGCTTAGACTTCAGGGGTATTTTTGAATGCTATCTTCAAGGAAGTGGTGTCAGGGCATCATGTGAATTGTGAAGGAAAGGAATGCCATAGCTGACTACCTCCTGTGACCAATAAAGCTCTGTGCCATGCTCTTTCAGACTTCACTCTGTCATTGATACTGTCAGTTCCAGGCTTCCTGCTGGCCATATTTGCTATCCTAGGCTGTGGAGGAGGGGAGGCGAAACTGCCCTCCAAATAGTAGAAATCTTACTCGGTGGGGATCCTGAAGATCAGGCTGAAGACCTTAAATGGATCAGTGGTCTAGCCTTAGTAGATGTGATGCTTCATTTTGTACCGTTTGGAGCATCTGTATGTGCCCTGGATACTTTAGTAACACTTACCTCAGCAATAATTTTCATTGAGATCACTCTTATCCCTAGTTTTAATATTTCAGATTTAATATGGAAGGAATTATAAATATGGCCTCCTGGTCAAATCATGAAAGTGGTTCAGCATATGTGTTCACGAAAAACTCACATTTTCCACAGATTGTCCACCCTTCCGTACTAGAAAATCTGAATAAAAGTAAAACATACTGTTAGAAACCACAGAAATAATGTTTTTCTGACCATAAAGTGTTTAGGAGGGTAACAACTCAATATGATTTTGCTTCATCAATTTCAAAAATCTACAGATCCTTGGTTTTCACTTATTATATTGCCCACATCAAAAGATAAAAAGTTATTGTCCATTTGTACACATTACTGGTACCCTGGGAAAGGTTAAGTAGAACATTTTCATATTAGAAAATCCAGAAGTGGAAAATATATCTTAAAAGAGATAGTATCCTTAACAATTGAGAATAATGATTAAAAAAAAAAAAAAATCTCAGCCAAGATTTATCATTCATGCTAACTTTCTGCTTTCTTTATCCATTTTTCTCTCATATACCAGAAAAATGTTTTAACAGTTTTAGTCATCTATGAGCATTCCCCACCCAACTGTTCATGTGAACATATCACTGCTATAGGAAAATCTATATATAAAAAAAAACAGGTTTGTTACATAACTTTCTTTCTTAGTAAATTGTTCAATGGTATGAAGAAAGGGAGACCACGTTTGCCACTTGTCCTACTCAAGGCAACATGTCTTCTAGACTCGTGGGGTGGACAGGCAGACACAGAGGAACACGATGTCCCTCTAATGTAGTTCACCACTTGCTCTCCATTGGGAATTTGGTACGGTTTCCTTAAGAGCAGTTTACAATATAGATATGAGTTAGGTCCCTGACGTAGCTTGTGCAGGTTTCTGCCCTGAAGTCATTAGCAGAATTACAGAAAGAATAAGAGCTGACTAGATCTTGTTCTCACTGAAGTCTGCTGCCGGACCTTGTGGTCTTGTAAATGTCTGTACTGCGGAAGAAATACTATGGGTGAACCTCTGTCTGGGGGCAGAATGAAAATACTGCTAGTAGGATTCAGCTGGCCTTAATTCAAGTCATTGCTCCCAAATGTCCAGTAATGGCCACCTACTGATCCTAGTCCAGCTGGCAGCATGCGCGTATAAAAGTCTCCGTGGAGATAAACAGCAATTAAATCACAGAGAGAGAGAGAAAGCGATTGCTGTTGAAGAAGCTACTACTGGGAAATACCATGAAACCAAGTTTCTACTGCGTGTGTAACATCATTTCTTAGAGGATTCGGGCTGCCTGCACCAAAGGAGAGAACACTGATCGCCTAAGCATATGGGGGGAGGAGGGGGGGGGGGTATAGAGCTGGATATGATTTACACTGTTCAAGGCCACAGTGCCTGTGCTACTGTGATGGAAAGACATATGGTGCTTGCTCGAAGCAAGCCGAATACAAGCAGAGGTCAGTCTTGCACTGGTGAACAGTATCTTGCATGTGGATATACGGTGCTACTGGAATTCAGCAGTGGCTAGCACAGCTTGTTTTTCTATTGTGGACGTTGTAGAATTGGGGCTACCAGATGGAACCGGGCTCATGACTGGAGAGGTTACCCTGAAAAATGTATTCGTCTGCAGCAATGATAGTATAATTTCTGTCATAGGAGCCTCACGCCTTTGTTAAGAATTTGTGTTTCACCAAAATATGATTCTACTAGACACTGCATTCTTGTGGTATTTAAAGGAAATAGAGTGGGTTAATACCCAGGAAATTCCTGCTTAGAGAATGGAATTTACTATTTTGGATATTTACATTGAAGTATTTTTTCTTCTATAAAAATGTCTGCGAAGAAAAAACCATCCTGGAGGGAAATGTTATTTACCTATATAGAGGATTTTTACAGGAATTTTGTTTTCAGCTAGTTTGACTCAGCCAGCCTTTCTGTAGGTTAGCATTTGGATTTTGTTAAAAATCAGAATTTTTGTTTCTCTTCTCATGCATTCTCTAAGTTTAACTCACATAGAGCCAGTAGATGGTAATTTTGTTTCCATCCTGATACAGTAAAAAATAACCTCTTCGTATTAAGATGACTTTGCTTTTTTGTAAAGATGTGGCTTGCAGGTCAAAATCAATATGTATCCGAATCCTTTGTGGCAAGAAAAGATGGATAAAATGCTTTGAGACAAATTTTTAAAAACAAACACTGTAATTAGCTTTTATTTAGTCTTTTTTTTTTAAGACAATGATTTTCATTTCATATGGAAATGTAGATTTCTTCAGAGTAATTTCATGTTCTTTTTGGTTTAAAGCAACTTTTTTCCTTTGATTACTGAAATATGCAGTTCTCTCTATTTAACACGTAATACCAAATCAACATACTTCCCCCTTCCTTTTTTTGCTGATGACAGTCAGCAGAAATCGTGTTCCAAAGTGCCCTGAGAACAAGGGCATTGATCTCAAGTGAGACTTGTGCCACCTTCCCCTTGTCACTTTCAGCTGTAATTTGTTAAGATATCAGCTCTAAATTATTAAACACTTTATAAGTATAAATAATTCAGCAGTCAACAAATAAAGTGACAGCCCATTAATCAGTTTCTGTACATGTACATAGGTGGCATGCTGTGGTCTGTGTTGGGCTACGAATTCTGCTGAGGTCCCTGCGCTTTGCAGCAGTGCTGCTTCTTCTCGCCTCGGGAAAAGGGTTGGGTGCGTCTTGTAGGTCTGCCATTTCTTTGCACAGCATCAAAAAAGTTCTTCCTAAACTGCAGGGAAGGTTCCGTGGCAAATTTTGAGGCTTCTGTTGTGCGGGACCACATCAATGCAGGGTCTTTCCTTCTGGCCTGGGTTTAAATCTTCCCAAAGGCCAGCCCAGCTTGGGAGCACCAGCACAACAGGCAGTCTGCCTGTAAATGGGCGTACTGCAAACTGACGTAGTCCTCCTGACAGCAGGACCACCCCTTTGCTATTTCCGGCACCACCTGAGCAAGAGAAGCAGTGTGTGAATCGGGCTGAGATTCTTGTACACTGCCCGTAAGGTCAGAAACCATCCCCTCCTCAGGATTTCAGTAAAGTTCTTGTCACGCACCAGCAGCACGTATCAACGAAAAGCTCTTGTTGGAACACTATATATTCCAAATGCAAAGCATTATTAGGGTTTGTAAGTACAAAGAAGGCCTATCTCATGCTCCTGAAATTCTACCAAGAAGCCATCAGTGGGCACAAATGTACTTTCTTCCATGGAAAGTTTAAAAAAAAAAAAAAAAAACTGCTTTCAGACATTGTTATCCCAATATGCCACAAATATTCTAGGTAAACCTGTGTATGGGGATTATGCACTGTGCTTAACCATGTTGATATTTTGAAAAAAAAATCTTGACTGGAAAATGTTTAAAGAAATTCTGTGTGGATCTTGTGTTTTTAAATCACCATATGACAAACATAAATGTACAATGATCGCCTTTAAGCCTTCGTTTTCAACACTGCAGGTGTTGCAAATTTGGATTGGCAGTAAAAAGTTTCCTCAAGAAGAACGGGAGAAATGGTTGTTTAACAGCTTTCCATTCTCATCTCGCATAGAAAGCCTGGGAAATTCTTCTTGTAATGGAGAGACTACAAAGAGGCAACTGAAATGATCCTAAGTCAAGGATCAATCCATCACATATAGGAAAAGATTATGTATGTGTCAATCTCTCTTGCTTTTTGATGCAGAACAAATGGATGTTACCCTTGGTAAATGGTTTATATGAATGCCAGTGCAGCGTTTTAATAGAACAGGCCAAGGACAGGGAGACCTCAGACTTCAGCACAGTCAGGGTTTCTTGCTGGATAAAGCACTAGACTGGAACTCGCAAGACCGAAGTTCTGCTCTCACCAGAGTGTTAGATGACCTTGAGCAAGTCACTTCACCCCTGCGCAGCACCCTTATAAAACTGCGATAATGATATTGACCTCTTTTCTTACAGAACTGGGAGGTCTAGTGGTTAAAAGTCGTGCTTAAGAGCAAGGTGGTGGTGTCACCCTGTGCGTAGTTGGAACTTGGATGAGACAATTTTTGGACCACATACATACAAGTGAAGAGAATCTAAATTACAGTGGTGATTTAATTTGCATAAGTGCTTGAAAAGAGAAAAGTGAGCACCTGTGATGAAGCTGGTCTGAATAATATATAGCGTGTAAGTGCAATGGCAGTAACAAGAAAATAATGTGGTTCAGAAACTGAATATGAGAAATGACAAGGAATTGGCAAAGGAAACCCTTCACTAAATGGAATGTGATTCCATGGTGAAACTGGGTAAACTATGCAGATTTTGTAAAAAATAAAACAACATGGTAATTTGTCTTACAGTGGGATCGAATGAAATGTGTTCTTTTATTAAATGTCTAGGCTGAAGTGCTCACATGCGAATGAGGATTAGGTTCTGGTCTTTCTCACAGTAGAATGGATGCAGAAACCCATTGTCTGGTGCAAAACTTATTCTCTGGGACGTGGGAGTGTTTATTGCAAAGTCAAAGCATCACAGAGCAAATTGAAGGTGGGGGAAACATATCTGAGATATTACTTTTCTGACTATTAAAAGATAGTCCCTGGTCAAGGGATCAGGTTTGCGGATAATGAGTGCTTTTAAGGTCTGCAAGGTTAAGACGAAGTGGCATCAGCTATATATAAACGCTAGTACCGACCCTCTTGAAGCAGAGCTCAAGGTGAAAGTTAAAACTGTCATGGAACAGGGTGGCTGAAAAAAGTTGCGAGGCCAATTGACTGGATCAGCAGTATGGTGGCAGTTAGAAAGACAGGCGAACTGATGATCTGCATCAATCCAAAAGACCTCAATAGCATAGTAAAGTGCTTATACTGTTCCCTGCCAACAGTCACTGAAATATTGCCAAATCAAGCGAACACAATAGTCTTTTCAGTCATGGATGCCAGAGATGGCTTCTGGCAAGTGAAACTGGATGCAGCAAACAGTTACTTGACAACTTTCTGGACCCTGTTTGGGTGCTATCAGTGGCTGACAATGCCGTACAGAACGGGAATTGCTTCAGGGGGTACCAGCAGAGATTGCACACAGCCCCTGAGGGTTGTCTGCTGCAGATATCAGTGCAGATGACTTTGTTTATACTCGTGTGGGAGGGCAAGGATTGAGCTACGGCCAACCATGATCGCAAATTTGCTCTGGTAGAGACAGCAAGAAAGAACAGTCACAAGCAAACATCGAATAGCTGTGCTGGCTCAAAACAAAGCTCTCTAACCTCATGTCCTGTTTCTAGTGGTGGCTGGTGGAGGAAGTCAAGTGGTACAAAAACATATCAAGTACCCAGTGATAATCCAAAAAATCTATTCTACACTGAAAATTGGGGAGGCAGAGACAGCTCTAGAGCAATACACGTACACACCCCCTG